>NC_044916.1:37571197-37619004 GCF_003576645.1 Ipomoea triloba | reverse complement strand
CAATCACTCAGGGCCACCGTGAGGGATCAGGAAAACCAACTCGAATCTCGTCGAGAACAAATATCCCATTTGGACGCCCAACTCTATTCTTTGGGACAGTATCCAAATTCCGATCAGTTTCGTCGAGATGCCATTGCTTATTTCGTATCTCGACCATCCGAGGTGCCCGGTCTATTATCTGCTTTATGTCCCTCCGAGGATGCAGCCATTCCTTTGTTCCATATGTTCCGAGAAGACCCAGTGATATCAGCGATGATACGTAAGGTGACCGCATGGGGTTATCTCAAAGGAACAAGGGGCATGCAACAAACTTTGTATCACATATTACAAAATGCTCTCCCTGAGGATTGGGAATCGGTTCGTACCATTCTGCCCGAAGATCTGACACCTCCCGGTCCAGAGCCCTTCAAGAAGCCTCCGACGGGTCCTTCCTCATCGCGTGGTCAAGATCCATGATTGTTTTATCCTCCATAGTTGTAGTTGCTTGTTTGTGGAATGTGATCGGGAGACCGACCCCGCTTGTGTCGGTTGTACTTTTAACTTTGCGTGTATGAATCATTTCCTTCCTTCACTTTGTCATTACGTAACATGTTGTTTTCTTAATTGGGTGTTTGCTCGTGGACGCCATTGGTTGATTTGTCGACAGATGCCTCACATCCATGTGGTCAATTGACATATCACTTTGTCACAAGTTACTTGACATCAGAGTGGTTGGCCAAGTATACGTTGCCATCCAGGTGGCCGATCGTCCGTTGCTCCTCATCCAAGCGATTTGTCTACCGATTGCTCGCCATACCGACACAGATTGTTTATCGTCCAAGTGATTGGTCAAAACACGGTAGATTACTACACACCAAGTAATCTGTCGATATGCAAGTGGTTGTTCAACATATCACTCTGTCAATGGCTTGATGTTGAAGTGGTTGTTGTCCGTTGAAGGTGGCTAGGCTTCCCAGCGGATGATCGACCAGATTGCATAACATTCAAGTGGTCGAATCGCCCGTCACACGAAGTGCTTAGTAAACAGGTGTAGGTTGATTGGCGTCCACAAATGCTTCGCTCGTCAGTGCAGGTTGTGCTTAGTTGGCTGGGACAGGTTGATCGGCATCCACAAGTGTTTCGCGTTGGTGCGGGTTGTGCTTGGTTGGCTGGTGCAGGTTGATCGGCATCCGCAAGTGTTTCGCTCGTTGGTGCGGGTTGTGCTTGGTTGGCTGGTGCAGGTTGATCGGCATCCGCAAGTGTTTCGCTCGTCGGTGCATGTTGTGCTTGGTTGGCTGGTGTTGGTTGCTTGACTCCCAAGATATTGGTCGACTAATCAACCATCTTGCAAATTCCTTGACATAAGATAATATTCAAGCTTCTCTATGCTTTCTTGCAGTTTTTCAAGTAGTACATTCTCTTATCTCTTCAAGCTTCTCTATGTTTTCTTGCAATTTCTCAAGTAGTATATTCTTCCATCCAACTCTTGCTGCTAACAAACTTGCACAACCTGGCTGCTCTAATGGTTACATTTACTCGTGCATGTCGAACAAAACCCCAAACGAAGATTCAGGTTGAACAAAACTCCAAACGAATATTCGTGCAGGTCAAACAAAACCCCAAACGGAGATCCGTGCAGGTCGAATCATAACCCCAAACGTGCAGGTCGAACACAACCCCAAACGAAGATTCGTGCAGGTCGAAAAAAACCCCAAACGAAATATTCGTGCAGGTCGAGCATAACCCCAAACGTGCAGGTCGAACAAAACCCCAAACGGATCCGTGCAGGTCGAACAAAACCCCAAACGGAGATCCGTGCAGGTCGAATCATAACCCCAAACGTGCAGGTCGAACACAACCCCAAACGAAGATTCGTGCAGGTCGAACAAAACCCCAAACGAAATATTCGTGCAGGTCGAGCATAACCCCAAACGTGCAGGTCGAACAAAACCCCAAACGGATCCGTGCAGGTCGAACAAAACCCCAAACGGAGATCCGTGCAGGTCGAATCATAACCCCAAACGTGCAGGTCGAACACAACCCCAAACGAAGATTCGTGCAGGTCGAACAAAACCCCAAACGAAAAATTCGTGCAGGTCGAGCATAACCCCAAACGTGCAGGTCGAACAAAACCCCAAACGGATCCGTGCAGGTCGAATAAAACCCCAAACGGAGATCCGTGCAGGTCGAATCATAACCCCAAACGTGCAGGTCGAACACAACCCCAAACGAAGATTCGTGCAGGTCGAACAAAACCCCAAACGAAAAATTCGTGCAGGTCGAGCATAACCCCAAACGTGCAGGTCGAACAAAACCCCAAACGGATCCGTGCAGGTCGAATAAAACCCCAAACGGAGATCCGTGCAGGTCGAATAAAACCCCAAACGTGCAGGTCGAACACAACCCCAAACGAAGATTCGTGCAGGTCGAACAAAACCCCAAACGAAAAATTCGTGCAGGTCGAGCATAACCCCAAACGTGCAGGTCGAACAAAACCCCAAACGGATCCGTGCAGGTCGAACAAAACCCCAAACGGAGATCCGTGCAGGTCGAATCATAACCCCAAACGTGCAGGTCGAACACAACCCCAAACGAAGATTCGTGCAGGTCGAACAAAACCCCAAACGAAATATTCGTGCAGGTCGAGCATAACCCCAAACGTGCAGGTCGAACAAAACCCCAAACGGATCCGTGCAGGTCGAATAAAACCCCAAACGGAGATCCGTGCAGGTCGAATAAAACCCCAAACGGAGATCCGTGCAGGTCGAATAAAACCCCAAACGGAGATCCGTGCAGGTCGAATAAAACCCCAAACGGAGATCCGTGCAGGTCGAATAAAACCCCAAACGGAGATCCGTGCAGGTCGAATAAAACCCCAAACGGAGATCCGTGCAGGTCGAATAAAACCCCAAACGGAGATCCGTGCAGGTCGAACAAAACCCCAAACGGAGATCCGTGCAGGTCGAATAAAACCCCAAACGAAAATTCGTGCAGGTCGAACACAACCCCAAACGAAAATTCGTGCAGGTCGAACAAAACTCCAAACGAAGAAGTCTAAGACTTGTAGGATCCCATGGTCAGACAGCTGACCCATTCTTCCATGCATCTTGGTTGTCCACCCAACCAGCTAAGCCTTTCGTTCCGCTTGTAGTGCGTTCTTTGAGCCGCTTCTTTGTAATCATCCGTGATGTTTGTCGATCATGGTTACCTCGAACCCCCAATCGGAATTTAGCACTCTTTTGAATTCGGTCGAAAACACTTCTGCGTTGTATGACGTCATCCTGTCGATGCTTTTTATGTTCTTCTCGATCTAGTCTTTGCGTACGATTCGCCAATCGAACTTCCTCTTGGTTGCTCCCTTGAGGTTGTAGATGCGACTGTTGTGCATCGAAAAGTTGAGGCATTTGTTGTTGAGCGATAGGACTCTGAGGGTTCGTCGTCATTCGGGGGGTGGGTGTCGTAACATAGTACCCAAGAGTTCCCAGCCCTGGTTGGCACATCGGTGTGGGTCCATGTTGCGGTGCTCCTTGTATTTGATTCCTTCCAAATATACTTGGCGTTGAGGTCAACGTTTGGCCTACTGGCAGCAACATGGCACATGTAATTGTCATTTGAAAATTCGTTTGTCCAGCATGTAGGCCTTCGCTCGAACCAACCGGTTGGGTTGGTTGTATGTTTTTTCTTGACGGATTGGACGTGAGCTCGTTGTTCAAGTTCCTTGACCGATCTAATTGTTGGCGTAAATCGTCCTCTAGAACTGCTTTAGTCATCCGACGGGTTGAATTTCTCTTTCGCATGTGACTTCGGCTACGATTTCTCCTGCTGTTCGTCATTTCAAGATGGATAATAGTGTGAAGAAAGAAAAGATAACGGGATAGAACAGAGTGACTCGTTCAATCCCCACAGACGGCGCCAATGATAGCGTAAATGTAAACGGGGTCTACGATTACGCTACGGATACGTGTGTTACGGGTGGTGAGGAATGTCGTTCGGCCGGTCAGACGGTCGGTCTACCGGTCAACGACTGAGCGGTTCGAGGCTATATCGCTCTACGGGTGACGAACAGTAATAAAGAGTAAGCAGGAGAAAGACAATCGGCAAATCGCAAGTGTATTAGTGTAGTACTGATGAGTTCTTCCTCCTTTTCCAGTGAGGGGAATGACCCCTATTTATACAAAGTGGATTCACTATGCACATGGTGTCTGATATGCAAGTGGAGGACATATGGGCTGTCACTCCGCAAAATGCGCATCGGTTTGCTCGAAGTGGTTGAGTTACTCGAGGTGATGAAAACACGGATCCCTTGTTCCCGAAAAGTTGTCGGTCGTCACATCAAGCAACTGTTGCGCTCGTGAGCCTCCAATCCACAAGGTGTGTTGCTTCCGATCATGCGGCCGACGGACCGGGTGACCGTCGACGGACCGTTTGGGTGACCGTTGACGGACAGGTTGGGTGACCGACGGACAGGTGATTTACAGACCGACTAATACATGTGCATATTTACCCATCATATATATATATATAAATCCACCTCCCTCTGGTCCCATGTCCAACCCAATCCCTTTCTCCTCCATATCAGATGACATGCATTATTCTCCCTTCCTGTCAACTGCCACCACCGCCTGTATTAACTTTATTCCTTCTTTTAAAGATTTTACCCAACAACTAGCCCTAACTTTCGTGACGGAGCACACAATCTTCAAACGCATCATTAATTGGTCTCACTAAAGTTTTCCATCTCTGAAATGACACCAAAGGTTGTCTGTTCTGTACGTGTCGGCTCTCAATTCCATGCTCTGTCGTCTGATCTGGGCTCTTCTTTATGCTTCTCGTTGTCTGCGTGTTTACTTTCAAGAGAAACGAAAACCCGCCCGCGACAGCTTTCCGGTGATCGACGGCGGCACAAACGCCGTCTGATTCAGCAGAGAATCAGGTGGCGGATCCAAAGGTAGAAGACACGTATAGTTGTATAAGTGCATGAATCCAGAACTATTCCCTCCGTCCCAAATTAGTTGTGACATTTACTTTTTCTACACGTTTTAAAATTATGGCCCTTACTTTGAAATAAAAATAATAAAGAGAACAAAACTCACAAAGATGAATTGATAAAACTAGAATGATGACCCCGCTCAATTTTAGAAAGAGGATAATATTCTAGGAGAAATTTAAAAAGAATGTTAAGTAAAACACGTAAAATAAGACGGATCGAGGGAGTACTATTCAAGTAAAAAAGACGATGAATCATTAATTAATAGGACATAATAAGAAAATTATTTATTTTCTAAAAGAACTATATATTACAAGGTTTAATGTAACTCTCACACTATAAATGATAAGGTTCAATCATGTGTAATACTGAGTTGTCTGCCATGACTTGTGTCGATAGACCTACAAAAGGCGGTTTATGTATTTTTGCAGGATCTGGTTTACAAGGATCCTGTAACCTTTCTCCGTGGGATGGTAGCTGTCCCAAAACAAATACTTATCGTGATCTGGACATGTTTCCGAGAATTTATTACATAAAATCGAAACTTCTATCTTCCCTGTTCCACAGCACCCTCTGTCAACTACCTCGAAACCTGCAAATTAAATTAACTTCGTTATATTTACCGTACACAAATGTTTCAACAATATAATGTTTTGTTTTCTGGGTAAAGCATATATATATACCATATTGTTTAGGGTTTTGGATGAGACGAAGCGCAGGTTCGTATATGTCTATTAAAACCAGTTTAGAATTAGGTAATGTCTTTGACAGGGAATCAATCTGGGCTGACAGCTTAGAATTCACCAGCTTTGCTGCTTCATTGGCTTTCTCTGAACAACTTCTTCCTGGGCCTCCTCCCAATGTTCTCTGTGATGGCACACACCCTATCGGTGGCAGCCCGAAAACCCCAATCCTTCGAGCTCCTATCTCATATAATTCCTTAATTCAACCAAACACAAAAACTCTTTTAAAACACAGATTTAATTCGTGCCCTCCTAGGTATGACAAACTATAGTCGATCAGATAAAAAATTGTGTGTATAGAATTTTTTCTGTGTAGCCGGGTCTCAACGTGTGGTCAGAAGTCAGAACGACAGAACCTCTAGATTGAAAAAAATGTACCAGTAGTGTTAGGAAACGCACAACAAAGAAATGCATTAATGTATCATAAAACCCCTCACACACCTAAAAAAAAAAATGCATCATACATCACACTTAATGGTGCATTTTTTTATCACTGTGTAGTGCATTTATGCGTACCTAATGATGTTTTTTATGGTGATGCGTACCTAATGCTGCATTTTTTTAGTACATTAGTGCATTTCTTTGTTGTGCGTTTCTGGACACTATTGGTGCTTTTTTGCATAACTAAGGGTGCGAGTATATAGTTGTTTCCAGTATTATTGATAATGAAAATCAACGAATAGAACGTAAAGTTACATTAATTGTGCCAACATGAAATATATATGAAGTTTGACTAATCATCATCTCAGCCAATCCCATTAGCGCATGCAGACCAGATCGAATTATTGGAGATAAAATGACAGTTAACTGTAATGAACCTACTTGAATAAAGTTGGATGCACCCTCGACCATAAGATCAGTGTAGGAGTTAATGTCGTACTGCAATCGTCGGAGTCCGACGGTGAAGTAGGTGTTGGCGAGATCATCGCTGCCGGCGACCACAAAGAATACGGCGTTGTCTGTTATGAACTTTGTTTCGTTTTCTCCGTATGCACTTCTCAGCTTTCCCAGATACTCCTTCAAATAGTTTAGTTGTTGCGATAGCGGTATAACTGACTGAATTTAATTAGTTTTAGTTAATATCGTTGAGATTAATTGTTAGAAAAGAATGAAAACGTAAAATACGATGTTAATTATTACTGTAATTTCCGCTGTTTCAGGGTCGTATCCACAGGCTCCGGATGCAAAGCTCAGGCCCGTTCTCAGATCTTCGGGTTGCAAATTTGGGTCCAGATATGCCGGCACAAGCTCTTTGATTCCTAGTTCTTCAGCTGAATTGTGAAATGATGATAGGTTAACGTTGAGAGTGACAGTCAAACCCTAGTATGCATATAAATGCAACATGGTGGGCAATATAATTCAAATCGGTCAAGTTCTTACACTTGTAACAACCAGAATTAAGATTATTACAAGTTTGACTCGACCTAGTGAAAACAAACTATTAATCTCTAATCATGGTTTGAGTCAGAACAATTTGGGCTGGTTTGACTATTTGTAGTCTATGATGTGATTTTTACAATACTGCCCTACTACGTGAGGACATGCACCATGTAAATCTACATTGTCTAGTTTAAGTTGCATTCCTAGTAAAGAAAACACTAACTGAAGTAACGGCGGCATTACCTATTAGGTCAGGAGGTGTCTTGCCGTTGGAAAAGCGGCCGGTGGGCATTCCGCCGGCGGTGAAGTCCTGTCCATACGGCGGGAAGTCGCACTTAACCACCGTGGGGATATAGTTGTTCATGCCTTGATCGATGATGGAATCCCCGAGTCCTATAATCGCCGGTACAACCGCGCCGTCAGGTAGCTTCATCTTTGCTTCGCCGGCGGAGGCAAACAACAGAAGAACACCAACAACGAAACAAACCGTCCTACGTTGTAAACATATACGAGGAGGAGGACACGACATTATTGCATGCACTATTCGATCAAACAAAATGTCTGGACGTCTAGCAGTTTTTGAATCAAGTTAATTGATTGAGTATTCATGTTTAGCAAAGGGAGTTTAGTTGTATATATATAGGCGGATTTTTAATGTCAATCTCCATCTATTAAGTTAGGAAAATTTGATATGTCGTCATAAATATTTAGAGGGTTGTTATGCCGTGAACCCAGGTCCATATTGCAAGGTGGACCTGGGTCTACATTCACATACACTATACTCTACATTGTAAACTCCACATTCACACATTACAGGATTATATGTTTAGTAACTATACTCTACATTCACATACACTATACTCTACATTCACAATTTGTAAACTCCACATTCACACATTCAAAATTCTATATTCACATGTCCTATACTCCACATTCACAACTTGAGAACTCCACATTCACACATTACAGGGCTACAAGTTACTAGAACTTATTAATTCTATTACAGATTCACACATGCATAACTTTATATTCACGATTTTTATACTCCATATTCACAATTTGAAACCTCCACATTCACACATTTCTGGGCAACTCTACATTCACACAATCATAAATCTACCTTCACGATTTCTATACTCTACATTCACACTTTGAAACCTCTACATTCACACATTTTTGGACAACCCTATATTCAGCAATATATTTACTAATTGAAAAAAAAAAAAGAAAAAAGAAAAAAAAAAAGAGACAAAAACGCCGTAGTTTTAGATCTAGGTCCACCTTGCAAGGTGGACCTGGGTCCACAGCATAATTTGCCCTATTTAGAGGCATTGTTTAAGACGGATTTCACTTTAAGAAAATACGTGAGTGCGGACTAACATTTATATATTTATTTACACTAGCTTTTTAGTAAGGGCTAAATTTTTTTCAATATTTTTTCACTTTGTTTAAAGAGTTACGGAAGATTGAAATTTAAATTTAAGTTTGTAACCTCCACCATTAATGAGATTTTAAGTGCTGCTGATTAATATATGTTGCTATCCACAGTGGTTGTGATATATATATGCATGCCTGTCTAGATGAGACAACCACATGACAGGAATGTAACACTAATCTCTAATATAGAATTTTTGAGAGTCATATGACAGGAACTTAACACCTAAACTTCAATATCGAATTTTAACATTATAACCATAATTTACTCTTATTTAATCCACTGCCCAATTTAGTTATTCAATTTGATTTTTTTTTAAAGGTAATATTTCTTCCAAAAAGGTTGAATCCCCAACCCAAGGGCACGACAGAGCAAGCACCTGGGAAGATGTAAATCATGATAATTCATATGAACACAGAGGCTAGACATTTGCTTACCGTGCACAATGAGCCACCCTCATTCTTACTGCACACAAGGAGCTCCCTCAAAGAGGTTGCTCCTATACTATCATTGGTCTTTCTTTCCAAATTTCACCCATGTGACCAACTGAGTTGCTTATGTGGGTTACAAAAGGTAATATTTAATCTATGGTTTGAATGGTGACATGTAGATTGCGCTTTATAAAGGAGTTCATGAAATCCATGAGAGAGAGAGAGAGATTTCACTCTCTTAGTCTCTTTTCTACCAAAATTCACCTGAAATTAAACTTTTACTTTGCAATCCATTTACCATTTTATGCATTGTTGTTTACATGTTGAATGAGCAAATAATGGCATGACACATGTTTGATGGGAGTTGATAGAAGCTAGGTTCATTAATTTCAGAGAAAACCTCTTGACAAAACAATGGCCAACTAACCAATAGTTAATGACTCCGGCCAATAATTTAGACACCACCACGTATATATATCTTCTCAACTCTTCATCATTTTGCATATGCATGATATGCATGTCACATTCAAATAATATTGATATTAAAATGAATAAGTTAAACGTGATTCTTGTACCTAAAAGTTAGAAGTTCAATTCTGGTTAACATTCTCTGGGCCAAATCTAAAAGCTACAATTTATTTCTTTTATGTGATTATAAAATTTTCTTAGTGTACACATCTATTACTGTTCTAATTGAATGATCACAAGATCAAACCTGTGATAAATGGTCACAAGATCGAACTCCAATAATAGGAGCATTAATTCTTTAGACTGAAACGGATTAAAAAAAAGTATTGAACAAATACAATCTTGTATAAAATCATAAGTGTTTAAAAAAATTCTCAAACTTTATTTTTAGAAAATCACGTTTCCCAATTTCTTATTTCTAAATATGTAAGATTGCATCAAAACATATCAAGAAGATGCGTAAATGAGGCAATGAAAGAAAGGACAAGTTCAATTTTTTGAATTTTTTTCTTGATTTGACACCACATTTATCACTAATGCCATCATCATCCGTACGGTTGTTTGTTCAACCATCTTTCCCTTGTCATTATATACTGAAATTAATTATATTGCTACCTATATCAAATTCAATGAGTATTCATTTCAAACTTGATGTATATTTCATTTAGGAGTGAACAATTTGTAGTCCACTTAATATGAAGATAAGTAACCTATAATAGCTAGGTAGACCCACATATGGTCACCCAACATATATCAATGCATACATAATATTTTACATTTATACCAATCATCCAATCACCAACCATAAATTTGTAACAATTAGAAAGGAAACCCATAAAGTAAATGGAAGATTGAAAACCAGAAGATCAAAGTATGAATGTTGAGTATGATAAACCAACTCATGGGAACTGTGAAACAGCAAATCCAACAGAACTAGGATAGGATCAGAAATTGACACCGATACAGAGAACACAATCACACAAGCTAGTGACCATTAGAACCTGAAAAATGCAGTTTGAACAACGATGCTGAAGAGTATGAAATCAGTGAGCACTGACGATGAATGCATGTTGGCAAACCCCGCATTCTATTGTCTCTGAACCAGAGCTTGGGACTTGAACCTGATACACAGTGGAAAAACACAACTCATTTATATGAACATGAATGCTTTCCAGCATTTAAAACTACTTTTCAAAAGGCAATAGACAAGATCATGAACCTGCAAATGAACTGTACAAGTAGGGCAGGCCACCTCTTTCATCCGCCTTCCAGAACCATCTGACCTAGAGCCTGAGAAAGAAAATCAGTACAATTGCAGGTTTAGCTCTCTCCCTTTCTTCTCTAGTCTCTATAGATAAGCAGCAGGTCATAAACAAGCGTACTGAAATTCTAGTCAACTAACCTAGCACCTTTCTAAGTATAAAAGAACAGTACTTGGCAATGCATTATTCATTCAAATAAAAACCAGTGGAAGAAATCAGCTCAAAACATGATTTTAAAAGTGATTCAAATCCATATAGTAACCCAGATAGAGCGCAGGAATTTCTAGTAGCAAAAGCACAAATTGTGACACACAAAATCAGTATCTTTGACTCTCTGAGTGTGGATTGCAGCCTGGAGGAGGGCAGCGGCACCCGTGGCTGATCCACCTCACCCACTGTTGGATCACCCACCCCCTAAAGAACCTCACAATTTTCATCAAGAGGCTAGATACACAATTATAATTTATTTCAGCACTGAAACTTACCAGATGATGACTTGCAGTTTCTCTCCATCTCCTCCTAAGGAAAAAGGAACAACCATAGTCATTAGATTAAGTCGATAGCAGAAGATTCAGTAGATAACAGAAGAAGAAATATGAGATAGCACTTTAACTTGCTTATCACAACCTTTCATCTTACTATCTATGTGTAAATATCTTTTGCTTAAGAAAATGGAAATTGGGCTTAAGGATTCTCTATAGCATTGAGCATTACCTCATGTGTAACAAGGTTTCAGAATATAATATACACCAAACATAACAAGTTTGAGACTACATTAAACAACTAAGAAGTTTAAAAATTCATAGTTGTAAGTCACCTGAAGCTTCTTAGCTAGGTCTTCATGACTCTGCAGCACAGGTCTACTTGCAGCTTCCTTAGCATTGCTTAACCTGCGAGAAACCTCACCCTGAAAGAAATAGAATATTGTAATACTGTATGTCATTTCCACAAATTTCAGGTAGTAACTTTGATGTGTGTATTTTATTGGACAGGCAGGAAGGAGTAGCAGAAAATTATGTGACCAAAACGTAACCACTAAATATACACAATTACACTAACACACCTTGCATCGCTCACAAACTCGGACAACTGGTGCATTTTCATCAGCTGTCAATGCAACTCTTCCTTGAGTGCACTTGTCACAGAAAATATCTCCACAATTACGGCAGTGATGCTGAAAGTATAAGCCAAAGAACATTCATATTTAATTCTAGAGACACTTCCCAGCCTCTAAGGGGCCTTGGAAGGAGATGGTGTTGGTAAAGGGGGGAATTTAGAAGGCTAATGAAGGACATATTTAGGGAAGTTAATCATGAAACATAAGGATGATACATACCTTTCGATTGAAAGCACTAAAGTCTGCCCCACAACCTGTGCACTTGGTTACTGCTTCATCAGGAACCTGTAAATGTTGGTGGAAAAAGTGAACAAGAGGCATCCACAATAGAATAACATGCTTTGATTAAAAACTTGAAGAGAACTGAAGGGGGAGAAAATTGAAGGAAACACAAATTAGTTTGCCTCTCACTAGATATTTGTTATCATAGTTTGCACAAAATGGTTGGAAATGGACTAGAATGTCCACTACACTTCTGCTCCTCTAGTCTACACATCATGTGAATAATGAGGCATATGTAAAAGAAACAATAGATGATCTAGTTACCCAATGATCTTTCTCCTCATTGACAGGCTTCATTGCAGTAAGCCAATCGGCAAAACCTTTTTTCTTTTCAGCTGGCTGTTCAGCCATCTTATGAGATTCAGGTGCCCTACTTCTTCCACCCATCTCCTTAAACTGCATTACCAAAAAATATAAAAGCAAAAAAAAAAATGAGAACAAGAATTCAGGATAAGAAGGTTCACATATGCAGTTGTGCAGTACAAAGAAATGCAAGTACTCAGCATAAGCTCTATATAAGATGTCATGCATTGCACCCAAAATATCTTGAACTCTGCAAATATTTGAGTGGATCAATTCATCATGATCCAGTTTACAGAAAATAAATGAGAAGCATCAAGACAAGGAGTAACAGATATAAGCCCATAATAAATAAATAATAAAAATTTTGTACAACTTCTTTGTACCTGTATAGTAGCAGCTGTAACAGTGTCTAAGAGGGTGTTGGTGGTATAACTACTTGACTTCAGCCTGATACGCCTCGGTTCTATGTCTACGGTGCTTTTTGACCAAAAGGCCAAGGTAGATGAATCAAATACCTAGTCAGGATACAAGGCAACCACTTCAGTGACTTATCAGAGTAAAATTGGAGCCAGAAAAGTACCAACTACCAACTATCATGTAGTTAATGAGGTAACAACACGACCCTCCTTTTTATTTCACAATAGAATAAAAAATGGGATGCTGAACTTACTTCACATCTTGTAATTGTATCAAGAGGGTATATTCTCAATGTCCGACTGGTGCTCGGGTCTAGCATCCGAATTCCATCCAATCCAATCTGTATGATGCCACACATTACAATCCCAAGTTAAAATGCTTCTTGCCAAAACAAGGCACAACATGAAAGGTAGAGTGTGTGCCTTTACATTGCCCTTATACAAATGGATAAAGCATTGCCTATTAGTGTGTTATTCAATTCAAGTTCCATGCTCATCCATCTAACATAATCGAATTAAACTAAAGCATGAAGCTTGTGTCATTTCTTTTTACTAAAAACACGCCCAACATAAACTAGTTAAGCAAAAAGGAGCAAACATTTAGAGCTGCCGGTTGGCAACCAAAACAATAGTAAAGCACTATGTACATTCCATGAGCTTAGACAATGCTCATTCAACTACAGGCTAGGCAAAAACAATTAAAGTGCAAATGTGCAATTACTGAAAACTGAAATGCAAGTGTTTGTGAAGAAATGAACCTGGCAAAGAACATCTTGGGTGCTCTGGCCACCACTTTCTGCCAGTAGCTTAACTCTGAACTTCTGCACTCCATTTTTCACATCCTGCTGGGCCTCGGCTTTCGGGACTGCTCGTACAGTCTTTGTAATCAAGCTTGATGACCTGTCCTTCTCTGAAGAATATCCAATTGGCCTACCAAAATCGTCGAAACCAGACCAAGTTGACGACTTTGGAGCCGTGCCTCGAGCACCGTATGGCTCAACCTTACTCCCCTGATAAGCATACACTCCATCACCATAACCTTCATTCCCATAGTCTCTCTCAGGTCGTTTCCCATAATAATCTTGTCCCAAGTCACCTCTACCGGACCCGTAACTCCCATACCGACCTGCAGTTTCATCCAAATATCCTCTAGATTGATCGAATTTCATATTATTATCATAGGAATTCTCGTGTTCAGAGCTAGGTTGATTGTATTGAGACGGATAGATAGAAGAATACGAAGTATTAGGCGTAGGGCTATGATTGGAGGAAGGGGCGTAACTCGGGGGTTGATCGAAGGGCGGATAGAAGGACTGTGGCTGAGTAGGAGGTTGATAGGCTCCATGAGCTTCGAATCGCGGAAATGGAGTCGAAGATTGAGGTTGTTGAAGCGGCGGCGCCGGCGGATTATAGGACTGGAAATTAGGCGCAGGCGAAGTTGGGACAGGATCTGAATGTTGAGGATAAGCAGCGTAAGAAGAAGGATATGCAGAGTAATCGGAATTGGGGGTGAAGGCGCCGCCGGCAGTGAAGGGCGGAGCGGAGGCATAGGAGGGCTGCGGCGGTGGCGGAGGATGATGATCGAGTAAATTGGGAGTGGAGTTAGGGATAGGACTTGGATTTTGGGGGTACTGAGTGTAGGAGACGGAGGTGTAATCGCCGTGATGCATCGTGGCGTGGAAACGAAACGCAGCGCCGGAGCACAGAGCGGAATTCTCCGTTGAGTCGCCGATGATGAGACAGCTGAATTCTTTTCAGCAAAATTGGAATGATTGGAGAGAGAGTGTGTGGTGGATGAGGGTATTTTAGACATTCAACGCCACTTGAGTTTAGCCCATTTTAACTCAACTCTCCAACAATCCAAGGCCCAATTTATTCATTATGGACTCGTTAACAGACCTTTCTAAAGCAGATATCGGACCAAACAATTTTCAGATTGTAAGTCTACTAAGTACTAAGTTTAACCCATACAGCCAAAATTGTTTTTTTTTTTTTTAATATGTAAATTGTGACTTACAATTTATAAATGTTCACAATTCAAATTATGAACATTTAATATGTAAATTGTGAATCTATGTTCATTTACATATTGAATGTTCACAACTTACATATTAAATGTTCATAATTTGAATTGTGAACATTTAGCATATAAATTGTGAGCATTCAGTATATAAATTGTGAACATTTAGTATGTAAATTGTGTATTTTGGACCCGAGTCTATATTGCAAGGTGGACCCAGGTCCACAAAATAATTTGTAGTGAACAATTGTTATATCATAGGCTAAGGTTCATATTGCATTGTGAACTCTAATACATAAAATTTGTACTTTCAGTATAGTAGACTGTGATCCATTACTTTTTACCACTGAGGCTCGAACATACTCCTACCATGTAAGGTGCAACTAGGTGCCATTAGACCACGAGGTCTTTGACAGAAAAACCCAAAGTTAGAGTCTTATCTATTTCATGACACACTCATATAACTATCCAACAAAAACTCCCCAAAAAATATTAGGTGGAGTGCCTTAACAGTACACTTTAGCCGACGCTCATGCATAATAGTCATCCATCCCAATAAGATGATCTGTTGTCGTATTCTACTCACACACACCACAAGTACCTCCCAAAAAGTGTTTGTTTGTTATAATCTTTTATCACTTTGGCAGCAACCAAAGTCACTTTGGCATTGAGAAAGCATCAAAATATAAATCTTGGCAGAGCAAGAAGTACTACTGCATCGTACGCTGCAAAACAACCAGTCAAGATGAAATAAAATAGAGATCTGATCTCCACCATTATCTCCCCCACAGACTTTCTGTGAACCTTTCTGGTTTAACAAGTGTGTAATAAACATTATTTTCTTGTTTACATGGCCACTTTGTCAGCATTGTTGTGTTGACCAAGGTAAAAAGTGTGAAAAAAAAATCTGTCTTCTTCAGTGAGATGATAATTATCCCGGTACTGCACGTACTGCAGCTTCATATGGTGCAGCATGCAGTTTGCCCTTTAATAACTCAAAATTTAACCCTGCTTTCTTTAATTTTCACATATTTTCCTATTTCCTGTCAGTTTCCAGTACAGTTCTGCTAAAGATAAAGTTGCCATTTCAATCTCAATGCAACTCCTGCTTTGCTTCTGCAGATACATAAATAATGCCCAGTATCAAATCAGGTCATCTTTTACACTGCAGGTCTAAGAAAACGATTCAACAAATAAAAACATGAGCTTTACACTACAAGCTTAGAACCCTCAACCCATTGTCAACTATGGACAAAGCTGAGATTTGAGTTGAGCAGTGCGAATGGATGATGAATTGATGGGATCGGAGTGGAAGAGCTGTGCAAGTATGGACTGACAAGTCAGAGAGAAGTGTTTAGGGTTGGGGAAAGGATTTATAGTGACCCGTTTTCATTTGGGTTAGGCTTCTTTTTTAAAATTTTAGGGTTTTAAAAGGAAATTTTAATTTTCAAAAAAAAAAAGAGGAAATTTTGAAATCTTAGTTTGTCTGATTCTTAGATAGTATTATCATATCAATGGGTGAGTCAAGAAACTTCAATTTGTTCTATTATGATAAGTTAAAGTTATTAGTCAAGAAACTTCAATTTGTTCTATTGTGATAAGTTAAAGTTATTATTATGTAACATAAAGCATATCATGATTTGTTAAAGTTCTTATTATGTTACAAAATGAGATAATTTAACTCTATTTTTGTGTGCTTGTGAAAACTCTTATTATGTGACAAAATGACTTGTGAAAGCCCTTATTATATACACTATCAACCTCTAAGAATATCCTCAATAATCGTATAGGAAACTGTATATAGTACTTAGATCGAACCCGAACTAATCCAACCCATATACATGAGCTTCTCGATCACAATGTGGTCAAGAAATGTTTCTGTTATACACCTTGGCTCAAGCATACTTACCTTGTTGCCCAACCGCACGAGACTAAGAAGATCGCTTCTTCGATTAGATCGAGCAAAAATAGCATTTAACTTTATCTTACAACTGCCCACCAGAATGAATTTATTGTCACATCACTAGCAAGTAGACTTTTGGTTCCTCGATTGACACATTGTAGGATGATAACAACCGTTGAATTCCGATGTCACACGTAGCTGACATGCCAAATGCCTGGTATATGTTCTTCCCTATGTAAGAAGCATTAAATGCACCTTGGAGAGAGTTTTTGGATCGATTTGCATGTAAAGAATGGACTGAATTTAACTGACCATAAATAGTCAAATCTCACTCGGCATTGCACAATATTTAGGATACAAAGTGAAATATACGATACACTCATAAGTTATATCATATGTGTCTAAATAAGTTTAGTTTAGCAAAAAAAATCATGTGAAATGCACATACAACGCACCAGAAAAATACTAGTATGTTTTAAAAATATTTATCCACAATCCAAATCAAGCTAAGGATGACTTACCCTGGTGTTAATGCTTTGCTTTTATTGAAGGTAGGCTTTAATAAAGCAAGAACACAGAGAAAGATTCTTGCAGTGCTAGTCTGCTACAAGTATTAACTAGAGTGCTAAATACATACATTGCACTTCACAATTCACATCCATTTTCAGCTGATTTGATTAAGGTGGTGAATGTTACAGGTGCTCAAAAATGTCTGACAACACAGACCCAAAACACAGAATCATCAGCAGCAGAAACCCCCCACCCCCCCACCCTCCCTCCCCAAATTAAAAAAAAAATGTCCACTTCCCAAGAAAACTTGTTTTCCCATATCACTGTCATCATCATTATCTTTCTTGATCTTCAATACTACTACCCTACAATGCCACTAGGACTACTGCTAAAAAAGCAATGGATTTTAGGCTAGCCTAAGATGACCTCTATGCTGTCCTCCTTCAGAGCTGCACAGACAGGACAAAGCTCAAGAAAAGCATCACAGGACTTGCAACAACATAGGTGTCTACAAGGAAGAAACACAACACTCATCAGGCTTCTTGATTGACACATCTTACAAGCCAAACTGTTAAGTCCTCCTGCTGATGTGGAGCCACAGAATGACTCTGCATCTTGGGGGGCACTGTTACTGAACAAAGCAGCATCTCTTTCCCTGACTTGGCTCAGCCTGTTGCTTAGTTCTGAGACAATGGCTTCATTCTCCATGGCCTTTTTCTCCCATAGCTTCGCTTCCAGCTCTGCCCCTATCAACAAATCTTGAAGCTCCCTGGTTTTGTTCCTGGCAATTGCCAAATCTGCATCTCTTTGCCTCAGTAACCCACTCATTCTTGACTCATAACCCTGCAGCAGAATGCTTTGCTGCCTGCTCTGCTCTTCCATCACCATTTTCCTCAATTTCTGATTCTGTTCCACATCCCCAAAACACAAACAAAACAAAATCCTTGAGGCATAAATGATAAAAACATGCATGCAATTATGCAAATGTATATGAACACACACATATATATGCAGGATAATGGAAAACGAACCAGAACCCAAAAATAAGTCCAATCAATTCATTAAAAAGTTTACCTCTAATTGAAGAAACCTATCCATTTCCAGCCTCTGTTTCTCAAGTTCAGAAGTGAAAGAATGAGGAGATCTCTTGAGAGTGTGAGAAGGCTCGGGTATGTGTTGCAGAAGACCTTGGGAAGAAAACCCATCACCGATCCCCAGAGCAGAACCCAAAGCCCAATCCTGGGAGCCACAGAAAGGCACGGCGGAAGAAGCCATGAGAGGATCTTGAGAACACAACCAAGTTTGAACAGCCATGAATACAGAAAGAAAGCACAATCAGACCCTATTTTTGGCTCTGTGAAGATTATGATTCAGAGAGGTTGAAAAGAGAAGATAAATAGAAACAAGAAACGGGTACGTTAAAAGCAAGGAGGTTCATGCTCTTGTTGTTGCATATTGTATTGTTGTGTGTGTATATATGGTATGATGAGAAAGAAAGAAAGAAGGGAGAAAGCGTGGCTGGGTGGTGGGGTGGATGAGTCATGAACACTCTGATGCCTTAAATGCGGGGCAGAGGTTTTGGCTTATTTGTATCTTCGGTTTGCGGTTTAGCCGAAACGGAGTGATCTGAAAGTGAAAGGATTCAGTGGAAGGAAACTAATAACTGATGGCAACTCAACCATTTGTTTATTCTTTTCAATTATCTGCAACAAACTTTTTTTAACCACCATCTATCTTATTATCAGCTCGCTTATCCACGACTGAAACAATATGAACAAGTCAATAAAATGTTACACTATATAAAAATTATACGGATTCGTTACGAATAAAATAAGATAATGTTATATTGAATTGGTTTGTATTATTGCATAATATCTTTCTTTTTTTTAAATGCCGTGGGTCGTCTTGTTCGGAAAAGTAACAAATTGGTCAATGTGGTTGGTCCAACAGTAAAAATAAAAATTGTGAGATTTTATAGGGTAGTAGCTTTGTTCTTGTTGTTGGGATTCTCTACCCCTCTTTAAAGCTAGAGTCCAAAAGATCCCAAAAGGAAAAAGAGTTTTTGGTAAAGAGAGAGATGCGAGCAGATGGAGATCTTGTAACAGCACTTGCATGTAGGAGGAGACTGGTTAGACTTGAATGCGAAAACGGCCATCTCTGAGAGTGACATTTTTCTTGACATTTCATTTCACATCAATCTTTACCTTTTAACTATGGATGGATGGAGTAATTTTGTAATTACCAAATTAACAATCTAATAAGTATAGAGTTACTCAATTTTTTCAGCTTTGGGATTAGGCAATGGCCGAATGAAATCATGGGTCCAAAAGTATAAGTTTTAATTTAAGCACCCACTACCCATAGCATAGGAATTTCAGGTGCCAAACGGAATGTTCGGAGCAAATAGCAATTGTAATTAGGGTGATGAGGCATTGTCCCTTGTACACATAACAGCCAGACCAATACCAACCATAGTAAAATATCTTATTAAGACTGTGCTTAAAAAGAGTACAAATTCCAATTCAGCAATAGCAAAATAAGCATACAATAGTTTCCATGTATCGCATGAAAGAATCTTTAGTAAACCATCTTCTGGAAAGGGTGGACAAAACAATATGCAGGGGAGACACCCAAAGTGTAATTTGGGCATTTTAAAAAAATTGTTGCTAATACACCTCTTTTGTGCATCAGATAAGGGTAGGGGTAAGTTCAGTTATGCCTGAACTTTTGAAGGTTGGCCAACAGCACCTTCCATTCTAGAGTACCAATCACCAATGCGGGTGTTCTCCACCATGTCTTTACCAGATTTCAGGTTGCGGATAGGTCTCAAGACGCCAAACACAGCAAGATCAGCTAAATTTGGTTTAGATCCACCTGTTAATCAGAGTACACAGTATAGCAAGAAACTAAGCATCAATGAAAACAGACGGTCTAAGGATATAGGAAATAGGAATTAAGTTACCTAGAAAGTCTCGGCCATTCAAAGCATCAACCCATGTTTCTGCCGCTTCATATAATGCTGCACGCTCATCAGTGATGTTATATTTTTTCTTCAATTTCTTGGATACAAAATACATGGCTGTAGCTCCTGCATACTTTGCAACTGTTCTCTCATAGAAGCTGAAATTACCTTCACACAAAAGCAAGCACAAGTGAACATGCTTGGATAGAAAGAAAACTGAGTCATCATACCACTCATATAAGGGGGACATACTATATAGATCTTGAAGTGAAATCTTAGAACACCAAAAGCTTCCCATGAAAATATAGCTTTCAAAAGAGCCAAAGACAGCAAAATAGGAGCATCTATACAGACTAGCAGTCAATATTGAGAATTTATTCAGATGGGAAAATGACTGCATGTCTATCAGTTACATGATATGTTGTTTACTAAACCTAGCTTAACAGAATATGTAGCACACAGTCACCCGTACCCATACATCTGCATTTTAGTGTACTAATATTTCACAGTAAGCACCAACTTATGAAATCAATTCCAAAAATTCTCACTAAAGTATTAATAAGTTGCAGAGGAGTAAAACAGATGGCAACAGAGAAGTTATAATCAAAATCATATATTAATCCTAGAGCTGGGAGAATTCTCATCAAGACCTTCCTTCCTGAAATTTTTACTGGGGGTCTCTTTACGTCATATATACAGCAAAGAGTAATATGCAATCTTACCTTGAGTGGTAATGTAGTCAAATGATTCCAAAGCTTCAGAAGCACTTCTATATATATTAGGAGATAAGATGTGCACCAAGTGATTATCCACCCACCTAAGTTTATGAAAATCTCCATTATTTCATTGTACTACTTCCTAAACAGGGTATCATAAATGAACTTTAGAAATTTCAATATAGTCAGCTAAGAATGTTGAACAAGGACTTGTGAAACCATTTTTCATTATCTGAAATGAGGAAAATATGTGCTTACTTGCGCCACTTATTCTCTTCATCATTGTCTGAAGTAGATTTAGCAGCAACCTGTGGGCAAACCTTTTGGAACAATTTATCAATTATATCTGCATCCAATAAGAACAGCAAGCTTGGAAAGTTAACCAAACAATAGGCTAGATCCTACATATTAAGGTAAGGTAATATGGTAGTATGGTACTATATTGATTAAAAAAAGGACCTGATGAATCCACCATCTGTTCACCGTCAACCATCAAGATAGGCACTTTCTTATAATCTGACCACTTGATTTCGTTTTTGCTAATTGGATTAACCTCTACAATTTTGTATGGAATGTCATAATAATCAAGGAACGCTGAGAAAAGCAGACCAACAGGCAATGTTAGAGTTGCAGATCGAGTAAGCATATAAACACCCTAAATCAAATTAATTTTTTTCCTACAATTCAGGTTCAGTAGGTAGTTTCCGAGTATGCTGATTTCAATAGATACTTGCATAACATTCTAATTGAACAACATAGAAAACGATACTCAAAGTACAGCTGAATTTGGCCACATACTAATGAAATTGGAATAAACTAACTAGGGAAGACTAAAATTACGAGTAAATGAATACCTTTAACCTTGTTACAGAAAGGACAAGCTTCATACTGATAAAGAACAACATCGTTGGGGCGGAATTTGGGTGGGATCGGCTCTTTGGCGTGAGCTTCTTCGGCCAACGTGGAAGCGGCAACGGAGAAAAGCATTGTACCGGAGACGACGCGAGCAGCGGCTCGAGAGGACTGATCCTCGTGCTTAGTATGGGATAACACATGTGACATGACGGAGGAATTGTTGCCGGTGTACAGAGCCGACTGGACCATCCGGTATTCGGCGGTTCTCGCCGGAACGGCGCCAAGGCCCTTGGCGGCTTGGAATATGGCGGCGAGTCCACTTAGCCTCCTCATTTCCGGAGATCTGAGTCAGTTGAACGTCTAGAATTTTGAGACGCTGGCAGCTTCGTAGCTACTCGTTTGGGGGTTTTGAGAGGGTTTTATGACTTGCCACGTGATCAAAGAATTTGGGCCGAATTTGCTCCGGAGTTCTGGGCATCTGAAGCCCAACTATTGACACATGGCAATGAATGCGGGTCCACCTTACAATGTGATCCAAGTCCAATGATACATGTTGAGGAAGTCTTATTTTATTATATTACAATATTACATAGTTTAGATATTAATAAATTATTAAATAGTTATTTAGAAACTAATAAGTAGTTATTTAGAAATTACTAAATAGTTAAAACTTATTATTCTTAGTGTTTGAATTAATTTAGGTAGTTTAATTATTTAGAAGTAAATTGGAAGATTCAACCTATTACTTAGCTTATTTAGCCATTCTATGAGTTGTATTTTACCCTTTAAAAAGAGAAACTAATTCTAATGAAAAGAAGCCAGAAATTCAATCCCAAAAAGGGTGGAGTTTTGGGTTTCAAGCAAACAGTGTCTTATTCTTTTTCCTTTTCCGACTATTAAATTAAAACTCTATATTCAAAATTTTAGAACTATATATTTACATTTTTAGATATCAATATACAAAATTACATTACTTAATATTCACAAATTTTGACACATTAGGTGGGTTGTGAAAATTTTGCATATTCATATCTACTATACTAATAAGAGCCAAAGAGAGTTAGGCCTAAAATGGGTAGAAAAAATGATGGTCAAATTATTTAATCAAATGGATGGTTCAGATGAATTATTTAATCAAATAGATGGTTAAGATAATTCAGATAATATTATTAATAGAGATTACGTAATTTAACCTTACTTTTATGATTATCCGTTAAGTTTTCCGTTAAATATTCTCTTATCCGTTAATATTCCGTTAACTTTTAACTTACCCATTAATTTTTATAAGAAAGATCTTAGGTTTGAACCTCATCTCAATCAAATTTGACATAATTAAGTTTCTCACTCTATTTACTCTTATTAAATTAAATAAATTAGTAGCTACAACAAAAAATGATACATATGTATTTCTTTAATTTAGAATTATGTGTCTACAATACCTTTATTTGAAAAAATTATTCATTATCAAAAAATTAAATTAAATAAGAGAAATAATTTCATTAGTTATATTGTCTTTATTTTATCTCATGCAAAGATTTTTTACATTCAAATTTATCAATTGATATTCATTACATTGCACATTATCTTATTTTTACAATATCTTGTAATTAAATATCAAAGTTATAGTACAAAATAATGTTATATATTTATTTACCAAGTATTTTATTAATACTATGAAAAAAAAAATTAAAATAATTTGAAGCTAATTATATTAACTACTTGGGGATTGGTTGACAAAGAGAGTACTCAAATAACCCAACAAATTGAAGCGGAATCGCTCTATTCTACTCTTATTGAATTAAATAAATTAGTATTTACACCAAAAAATGATATATATGTATTTCTTTAATAGCATGAAAAAAATAAAAAAGAATAGTTTGAAACCAAATCATATTAACTACTTGGAGGATTTATTGACAATGAAAGTACTCAAATAACCCATTACCTAGCAAATTGAAGCGAGAAGCTACCTTTTAATATCTTTGGAATATATAATATTTTAAATTTTCAAATTTTTATTAATTTATTTAATCTTTTTTCTTAAACTAAGGATTTCTTTATCAACAATAACTCATTCAACAATAATGGTTGAATCAAATGAACCCCAAGCAGAACACCTAAAGGAAAGTCCATAGCTCCTATATCATAATCTCATTGCATGGCGTTGTCATCTATGCTGCCAACAATAACCGAATTGCAAATAACACACTATCAACAAAAAGGAAGAGAACAAATAGTAAAGATGAAGGCAATGACAATGTTACTTAAAAGAGAATTAAGAACACTTAGAAAAATTCAAATGAAAAGTAGTATTTATTTAGACTATCATTTTTAGATCAAATATTTATACTATCGATTTTACAAGGTTGCAAACATTTATTTTAGTAATAATTATAATGAATTTTCTATATTATCTTGAATTCGTATATATTTTGAGTTAGATATTTAAATAAAAAATTCGACATTCAATTACCCATGTATAAACTTTTCCTATATAATATTGCATTGATATACTTTCAAATATTTATTTAAATATAAACATTGGGCATTAACCCATACGCGCAATGCGCGTATAAAACTAGTTTTATGAGAAAGTTGGCAGTTGCTACTTAATTGTATATTTTGGATAAAGTTCACATTATAACTCTATTTAACAAAAAGCTACAGTTAGATAAATCATCATAAGTTGTTTATAATTGACTGACTCAAATTAATAATATCAATAGATACCTCCACTAGTAGTCTCGATCGGACAGCCTACTCGTCTATGTCCGACTGGATACCCTACTCGAGATATCCATCAATAACATTTGTCATATCAATTAGTCACAATGCCATCTAAAACACTATGACATTTGTGTAATATTTAAATATATTTTAATAGTACGTAATCTGACTTAGTACCATTTAAACCAATTTTTAATTATTATATGTACCATCGTGGATACTGTGTTCTACATATATGCGAACTTGATAACAATTCCAATATATCTCACATTTTTATGGTTCAAAATAGCGGATGCTTATTATTACTAAAATTTACTATTATTCCTATTTACTGTGACTGTATATTTTTTTAATGTAATCAATAATGACTACATAATGTCAGAGTCCTCTATGTATGTAACATTATGTATAAGATCCATTATTTTTATGTACCATTATTATATTAATTTTTTTATTTGTATTCAGTTATTACATAATTTTTTTGATAACTCATCCTTCATCAGTTAACTAGTTCATTTTTTTAAAATGATTTCACTTATTCGTCCTCTATATGGGCTATAAATTGATATATAAATTTCAAACTATTACTTGATAACATATGAAATGTAAATATTTTAAAGGTTATAAACTTGCTTTAATTACAAGGGCATTTCTTATTAGTATAACATATGAATATATAGATAATTTGCAAGTCTATAAAGTCACTCCAAGGCAACAAATTGAATTAAATAAAAGGGAAACCCGACAATGCATAAAACTTTAGATTCACGCTTTAAAATAAATAAATAAATTTGTGTGGAGTACATCTTGTACGATTATATATTTTACGGAGTAATTATTTATTTAAATTATTAAAATAATATAAGCACTCATTATTGGTTAACAGTTCATGAACCGGTAGGTTCCCCATGAGTTAACAGTTCACAACACACGGCTTGATGAGGTGTCACCAGTTGAAACTGAATCGCAGAAGTTGAGACCGGAGGGAGTGACTGGCCGAGAGAGAATGATAGCCGACGGAATCGAAGACGAAGAGAAATGGCTGGCGGAAGGCATCGCAGGCATTCAGCACAACGCATTCTATTTGCATCAAGCTATGGTATCAATTATAATTTCAGTTTATCATCAATTGGAAAACCCTAACTGCTCTAACTAACACCAATTCCGGTTCACTCCATTTCAGGACTCCAATAATCTCAGAGAAGCTCTTAAGTTCTCAGCTCATTTGTTGTCTGAGCTGCGAACTTCGAGGCTTTCGCCGCATAAATACTACGAGCTCTGTAAAATCCATTGTTCAGCTCTTTCTTTGTGTTTTGTTTTCGTTTTGTGTTTTGGAATTATATATTTTGTGTTTTTTTATATGCTATTGGTAGACATGCGAGCATTTGATGAGTTGAGGAAGCTGGAGCTGTTCTTTAGGGACGAGGATCGCCATGGTTGTCCAGTTGTTGACCTGTATGAACTTGTCCAACATGCTGGCAACGTTTTACCTAGACTGTAAGTCTCATCAAGTGTTCAGTACTTTTTTTTTTTCCTCGCATTCCCCCTATCTTATGTCTTAATATCCATTATGAATTTTTTAACAAACGTTACTGAGCTAAGTGTTTTGTAATCATTTACTATTTATCTGAACATATAAGACTTGAAATAGCATTAGATGGGAAAGATATTATCATGCATCTTGTGCTGTATTTCATGTTATGTAATTTCTTCTCTACCTTGTACCTTAAGTGCTCGGAAATTGCAATGGGGGGTTATGGGAGAACAAAATGTAGGAATCATTGCCTTATCTTAATGCAGCTAAATATAAAAATCCATTTGACAAGCAAACTTTGCTGGATGTGTCAACTTCATTGTTATTTCTATAGATTTTTCTTACCCCTGCTTAATTGAAGTTTTTCTTTTGTTTGGAGATGACATGCTACTTTAGGAATCTGATTTAATGTAATTTGCTGGAGCATATGAAGTTAGTTATACGCTGCATTATATCAGGTACCTCCTATGTACTGTTGGTTCAGTTTACATCAAATCAAAGGAGGCTCCTGCAAAGGATATACTCAAAGACTTAGTTGAAATGTGTCGTTCTGTTCAACATCCTATACGTGGACTTTTCTTGAGGAGCTATCTTGCTCAAATTAGCAGAGATAAATTGCCAGATATTGGTTCTGAGTATGAAGGGTAAAGCATCTGCCTGTCTTATTTTTCTATGTTGCCGTAACTTGGCTGTATTTGAATTTCCTCTACATTGATCAACTCTGACAGATTTATTCTAGTGTCTCATTCTTGCTTTCCAATTCATTATAATGCCCTAGAGAGAGAATTTTATTTGTTTACTTCACTGTTCTTCACACAGAGAAGCTGATACTGTCATGGATGCTGTAGATTTTGTGTTGCAAAACTTCACAGAAATGAATAAGCTATGGGTTAGAATGCAACACCAGGTAGTGGAGATCTTGTCAAACTCTTAGCTGATTTCACATTCGACACGCATGGCATCTGCATAATTGCATGCTAGGAAGATAAAAATGAATCATGAAAGCATGTTTTGGCCATGCAGGTGTTATAGTGCTTGTGATACATTCATTTGCTTAGGTGATCCTGAGTTCAGACCCTCTTTCGGGCTTTCTGGTCTGCAGGGACCTGCCAGGATTGAAGAGAAGCTGGAAAAGGAAAGGAGCGAGCTTCGTGATCTCGTAATATCTGTGACCCAATGCAATTGAAATTTTCTGATTTGATCCCGCTCGTTTGATTTCTGTAAAGAGATTCAGCTGTTCGAATCATATTTTAGGTTGGGAAGAATTTGCATGTCCTTAGTCAGATAGAGGGTGTTGACCTTGAAATATACAAAGAGACTGTGCTTCCTCGAGTACTTGAGCAGGTATGATTATGCAATTCAAATTTTCTGTGTGATAGAAAACCATAATATGCAATTTTGTCATGTATAAGATGCCATTTAAATGCTTCTCACAGGTTGTCAACTGTAAAGATGAGCTTGCACAATATTATTTGATGGACTGCATAATTCAGGTCTTTCCCGACGAGTACCATTTGCAGACTCTTGAAATACTATTGGGTGCTTGCCCCCAGCTTCAAGTATGTAGCATATTATCATTTATATCTGAACTGTTCTATATATTTAATGTAGTTAGTAACCACTTTCCCACAATAAGACTTATAATGCCATATCTCTTTTACTATATAGCCTACTGTTGACATCAAGACCGTTTTATCACGCTTGATGGATAGATTGTCAAACTATGCTGCTTCAAGTCCAGAAGTGAGTGTTTTCTCTCATGGTTCCTGCTACGAGGTTTTACTCATTAATCATTTGTAATTTTTTTTCTTCTCTTTCTATATACTGGACTTGTTAGATCTTACCAGACTTCCTTCAAGTAGAAGCATTTGCCAAGTTAAGCAGTGCCATTTCGAAGGTAAACCAGATCTTGATTTGTTGAATTTATATACACACACTCACTGACTCACACACATGGACACATGGTGCTATGCAAGGTGAATTACATAATGTTAATGGCAGGTAGTAGAAGCACAAGTTGACATGCCTATTGTTGGAGCTGTTTCGTTGTATGTCTCCCTTCTGACTTTTACACTTCGTGTACATCCTGATCGGCTTGATTATGTGGATCAAGTACTGGTAAGTTTCATTCTCTTTGTTATTTTATTATATATTTTATTCTAGTAAGGAAGAATTCACCAAAAAGTAAAAATAAAAACTGGTTTGGCCAAATGATGGTACAAAGACATTATTGTCATAAGGAATCTATTCTATCCATAAAGAAATTCCTCTAAATGTGTATGAATCCATTCAAAACATTTTTCGTTCCTGTCATTCGATATGCTGATTTTTCTCATTTTTTCTGTGCTTCTAATTTTTGGCAGGGAGCTTGTGTTAAGAAACTCTCTGGCAACCCAAAGCTTGAAGATAGTAAAGCAACAAAACAAATTGTTGCTCTCCTCAGTGCTCCACTAGAGAAGTATAGTGATATTGTCACAGCTCTAACACTCTCTAACTATCCACGAGTTATGGATCACCTTGATGCTGGAACAAATAAAATTATGGCAAAAATTATAATTGAAAACATTATGAAAAGGGATACCTGTGTGTCTACTGCTGACAAGGTACTGTCACTGATTTACTTCTTCTTCTTCTTCTTCTTCTTTTTTTTTTTTTTTTTTTTTTTTTTTTTTTTTTTTTTTTTTTTTTTTNAGTTGCTTTTGACCAATGTCACAGCAGCTGGATTTTTCTTCCTTTTTCAGGTTGAGGTTTTGTTTGAATTGATAAAGGGGCTCATCAAAGATTTGGATGAAAGTACTACAGATGAGGTGCACATTAATTATTTCTTCTAATTGAATTCCTTGGTTTTCCTGTCAATGCTATTTATAGCACTTTTCTCAAATCAGTCTCAGTTCGTTTATGCCTTCCCACACCAATTTGTAATGTTAATGTTCTGATGAGTTGCTCTGAATAAATGACTTCTTGATTTTATGTTGGCACTGTGTTGACCGATAGCTTGATGAGGAAGATTTCAAGGAGGAACAAAATTCTGTTGCTAGACTAATACACATGCTGTATAATGATGATTCAGAAGAGATGCTAAAGGTAATTATTATTATTATTATTATTATTATTATTATTATTTTTCTAAAAAGTTGTTCTATTTCTGCAATGGGAATGATGGTCATGGTGCGGAGATTGGTTTCAAAAGCATGAAAAGCAAACCAAAATTCACCTAATGCATTCATTTGTAATGCATACTTTAGTCTTACTCATCCAAAATTCACCTAATGCATTCATTCTAATATTTCAAAAAAAAAATAATATTGACTACAGCCATTTTTTGGACAATTGAATGCATATTCATTCCATGTCATGGTGTTTTCATGGTATATATTGAAAATAAATGTGCTTCAATTTTTTTTTTTTTTTTTGGGGGGGGGGGGGGGGGGGGCATATAAATGTGCTTTCATGATGTATGTGGAAAATGTCTACAAGATGTGCACTTTGAATTCTAACTTCTAGTTATGAAACTATTGTAGTAAGATTATGTGTCTCCTTTCCATTGAGGATACTGCTCTTGGTACTTTATAATCTGTTTGACTATTTCTATTGGTTTTTTGTTATGCTATTTATTTGTCAAATCCATAATGTTCTGCACCTCTTTAATCAATCCTGCTGCTTTTTGTTTGTTTATTCATTTGTTGTATATTGTCAGATAATATACACAGTGAGAAAGCATATTTTGGCTGGAGGTCCAATGCGCCTACCCTTTACAGTTCCTCCATTAGTTTTTTCTGCTCTGAAGGTTTGTTCCATGTTCTTTTCTCTCTGAAGGTCTGTTCTATTCTTTTCTCCAAGAAAAGATAGAAACAAGCTTAGTTCTTGTTAGGAGTAGTACTTACTTTCAGCTGTAAAGAGCAATCTCATTCAACATAATGCCCCACATGGCCACATCCTACTAGATGTTTCCTACTAAAATATTACTGAAATATTTTGGAGTTTTGCTGCATTGTTAACATTACTGAGGACAATTACGTTTATAGTATTTTGGAAACAGCTTCACATATAGCCTCTTTGATTTGATCATTGCTATCATTCTTTTTATTGTATCTGGGGGAGCAGAGGGGTCACTTTGAGAAGAACTCAGTTTAAAGGATTGTATTTTGACATATAGTTGATTAGAAGATTGCAAGGTCAGGATGGAGATGTTGCTGGAGAAAAGGTTCCTGCCACACCCAAGAACATTTTTCAGTTGTTGAGTCAGGTAATATAACTCAAATGTGGCAACATTACTTGGAAAGCTCATGATTGTTGTGCAACATTGCTCAACTTAAACGCACTTGCAAGTAACATAGTTTTGTCAATCATGGTCCTGGAGTGTGATACTCTCTATGGCACATTAGTCTGTGATCTTTATTTGCTCATTTGCTTATTCTTTATATAATCTTTCATTATGTGTGTAAAGTGTAAACAATCCACTTAATTGCTGCAGTGTAGCAAACTTTCTTGCTTTTTGCTGGAATGACTACATGCTGCTATAGCTTTGCTTCTTCCAACCTTTTTTCTTGTGCATCCATCTCTGAGCAAATTTAACTGACTTTAAGACAAAATGGTTGGAAGAGGCTTGCAGTTTCAATTTCCATCCTTTGCTCTTTTCTATCTTTCTTTTGAAAATAATGGTTTGTTTAATTCGTTTTTCATCCAGACTATTGAGGTTCTCTCAGCAGTTCCATCACCAGAAATGGCATTGAGGTTGTACTTGCAATGTGCAGAGGTACTCTATTTACTAAATATTTTGCTATATTTGCATCAAACAGCCATCTAGGAATTTTGTCACAAACTTAAGAGATGAATTCAAGTTAAACTGTTTTATGTTCCCACATTCCACATGGGGCCAGACCATAGAATCAGCAGACAAGCTATAGTATTCAACATTTGTACAAACATGTGAAGAATTTAAGGAATTAACTGTGTGATAAAACAATATTTACAGATCTATGATGATATCAACCCATCCATTTTTTCTTTGGTAGCCCTGATAAATAAATTACTCTATAAATTTTCTTTTTGTTCTCAATGAACTGCACAGGTATAATTATGGTGAAGATGGCACTACATCACCCACTGACCCACTTCAGTATTTTGTCGTTATATGTATTTTTCATTAATAATGCATCTTAGCTTTTTTGTCATATAGAAACATTTTCATATAATGCAGCATGCTGACACTACAAATTTTGTGAAATACTAAATTTATTATTTGATTATTTATCTCAATCTTCAGGCTGCCAATGACTGTGATCTTGAACCCGTCTCTTATGACTTTTTCACACAAGCATTTGTACTATATGAGGAAGAAGTTGCGGTAATTTTTCAGATGAATGCATTATGGATGAATATATTTGAGGGTCATCTGGTGATTTTTTTCTGATTGCCTTTTCTATTATTAGGATTCTAAAGCACAAGTGACTGCTATTCACTTGATAATTGGAACTCTTCAGAGGATGAATGTATTTGGTGTTGAGAACAGGGATACCTTAACTCACAAAGCTACTGGGGTAAGTAAAACTATATAATCTAAGATTTCACTCCCCCTCCCTTCTCTCTCTAATGCTTGATACTGTTATGTGTTTTAGTATTCAGCCAAACTTCTGAAGAAACCTGATCAGTGCAGAGCAGTTTATGCTTGTTCGCATCTCTTTTGGGTTGATGACCAAGATGGTATCAAGGATGGTGAAAGGTAAGCCTGAACAGTACATTGGTTCTCATTTACTCTTATCAGTTACAAACTTGGGAATAGTTTATCATTAACTTCTGTGAAAGGATCATTTGTTATGAACTGATCCCCTCACTGCACCAATTGTGTCAGTGTTACTTGAAACAACAATATCTGAGATTCTCCTTGTCATTGCAGGGTTTTGCTGTGTTTAAAGCGTTCTTTGAGAATTGCAAATGCTGCTCAGCAGATGGCAAATGTTACAAGGGGTAGCAGTGGACCCGTCACACTATTTGTTGAAATACTTAACAAGTTAGTAGACTATTATTGCTGCAAACTGCATTTAAATTCTGAATTCCCAGAGTTATGCTTTATATAGTGTTTTTCATACTCTAAATGTGCTCTCTACATTTTCCAGGTACCTCTATTTTTTTGAGAAAGGAAATCCTCAAATAACCACCGCTGCAATTCAAGGCCTTATTGAGTTAATTAAAACAGAGATGCAGAGTGACAGCACAACAGCTGATCCAGATTCAGATGCTTTCTTTGCCAGCACGTTGCGATATATTCAATTTCAAAAACAAAAAGGTGGGGCAATGGGTGACAAATATGATCCAATCAAGGTATGATAGTTGATACTACTGGTATTTCCCAAATGCAATGGCCTACGGTTACCTCTTTGCATAGGAGCATTGTTTGATGGAGTCAGTGTCAACATCCATTGATGGCTCTTAGCGTACAAAATTTGTGTAAAAAACAATAAATTTTTTGAGCAAATTTCTTTTGCTTTTGTAAAATCAATCATATACTCCAAGGACAGAACAAAATGAGATTTTCTTTTCCTAGAATTTCATTTGCTTTTAGTAAAAATTGTGTGTATTGTCCCATAAGAAGAATATGAGAGCATTTGTATCCCCAATTCTCAAGTTGTTAATTTTAAACAAATGAGCAATGGGTATTGATGTTTATTAAATTTCAGAACGTCGTGTAAGTTGTTATACTGTTGATAGGCAAAGTTCAATCATTGGAAACTATTTACTAGCTTTGGTTCAAGGGAAAGTTTGCAACTGTTATTCAAAGTGCATTTTGAATGAAACCTATTTTGTGATTTTAGTCGGTAAAAGATCATAAGGAGACAAACTTTATCAGTAGTGATTCTAATTGGCAAATGACCGGCATAAACGTTAAGTATCGGCTCAAAACAATAGGTGTTTAGTGTATACAACTACAAAGTGTGTGTATGATGTAAGAAAAGCCGATAAAGAAATCGTATCCATTACAAAGGGGAATTATTTAAGCATCATAATGTTTCGCTAGTATTAATCTTACAGTTTAATTTGCAATCTTTGTCGTTCAATCACTCGCTGGTGCACCTCTATCCTGTTGCAGTTTAACCAACTGGGAATACATGCTTCCAGGTCTGGCAATTAGCTGCTCATGGCTTCCCTTTTCAACCACTCTGCCATGTTGCAGCACGGCTATGGTGTCAGCATCCTGTATTGTCGACAACCTATGTGCTATCAAGACCGTTGTTCTCCCCTCCATTACCTTTGCAATGGCTTCTTGAACCTGCACCTCAGATGCAGTGTCCAAAGCACTGGTTGCTTCATCAAGAAGCAGGATCGCGGGGTTCCTGAGAATCGCCCTGGCAATAGCCACCCTTTGTTTCTGCCCCCCTGATAGTTGCACCCCCTTTTCCCCAACCTGAGTTTGGTAACCTTGAGCCATTCTACTGATGAAACCATGAGCATTAGCCGCTCTGGCAGCCTTCATTATTTCTATCTCAGACGCCTTCTCGTTCCCATACTTGATGTTCTCATAAATGGTGGTGGAGAACAAAACAGGCTCTTGCTGCACCAACCCCATATTCAACCTCAATGCCTTCAAGTTTAAGCTCTTGATATCAACCCCATCTATCAATACTGCACCTGATGTGGGATCATAAAATCTCATCAGGAGACTAATCACAGTACTCTTTCCTGAACCACTCGGACCGACCACTGCCAGACTCTTCCCTCTTGATACCTCAATGTTCAAGCCATCAAATATGGTGATATCAGGCCTTGTGGGGTACTGAAAACACACATTCCTGAATTCTACATCTCCTTTGATATCAGTCGCCGTCTTTGCTTTTGGATTGTCGGGGTCTATTGCTGTTTCCCTCTTAAGAATATCAAAAACCGATCTCAGTGCCTGAGATCCCTTCACGATATCTGGAGCCAAAGCCAGTGTTTCTGCCACAGACAATGCTGTGATGATCAAAACCATAAACGACTTGATTATGTCTCCGAAATCTGAGGTGTTCTGCTTGATCAGAATGGACGCATACCACAGTGCAAGTGCATACGAACCAAACGCAAATAGTTGTGACAATCCATAACCAAACCCTGAAATGTGGCCACGCAGCACAGCGTTCTTGTTTGGCCGCTCTAGCTCAGAAGCGAACTGGACTGATATCCGCTCCTCAGCACCAAATGCAGCAACAGTACGTATATTAGCGATGGCCTCACAGGCAACAGAAGTTGCGCGATAATAGCTGCTGCTGTAGTCCCCTCCAAATCCTCTAAGAAAGAGTTGCTGTTTGGTTGGCACAATGTGAATAACACTCATTTCAAATTTTCAATCTATGAAGCTTACAAATGAATGAATTTTTCCAGGTAAGTAGAATCTGTACCTCAGCTATGGAAGCTCCAATGAGCAGAGGAAAAGTAGAGATCACAACAGCTGAAATACGCCAACATAGTTTGAACGATATCAGAAAAGCAGTCAAGGTGAGAGCTACATTTTGCACGATTGTTGATAGGCGGTCAGCAAGTGCACTGCGAACTAAAGTTGCATCTGCTGCTAACTTTGATGTAAGTGAGCCAGTGCTATTATCAGTCTTATCAAACCACCCGACCTCGTTGGAAAGCATAGCTGCAATAGATAGCAAGACAAACGAGGTTTCATTAGTCATTTAGGCAGGAAACATAGTGAAGTCATTGGAATGGTAATTGGTAAAGAACCTGTGAACATTGAGAGGCGGACACGAGCAGTGAGGTGCTCTCCCATTAATGTATAGAAATAATGCTGCAATATGTATATAGGGACAGTCAGGAGGGCTAATCCAACAAATATAAGTGAAACCTTGCGAATCTCGTCTCTTATTTGGGAATCATTGTTGGAATAGAATGCAGTCAAGACATGTGTGATTCCAAGTGCAAATAGAGGAGCTTCTATGCCTGCAAGTATAGCACCAACAGAACCAAATACTGTGTAAGGCCATTCTGGTGCATTTAGCTTGAGTAAATCCCATAATGTGGGAGCTGAAGATGAGGCCTTTAGTACTGATTTCTCGTCACATGGCTGTAGTTTCTTGGGAGTGAAAGGCGTAAACCCATTCTCGTCTTTTTCCTTGCTCGGGAACCCCCCAAAACCAGAATCTCCCATACTTTTCCCTGCGTTTTCTGATACTTGCAGACTGACAAGAGATGCATATTCTCCATCTTTGGACATCAGTTCCAAGTGAGTCCCCATTTCAATGACTTGACCACTTTTGAGAACGACGATTGTGTCAGCATCTCGGATTGTGGACAATCTATGTGCAACGATGATGGTTGTGCGATTCGACATGACTGTATTCAGTGCCTGCTGGACAATGAACTCTGATTCTGCATCAAGAGCACTTGTAGCCTCATCCAAAAGCAATATCTTCGGGTTTCTCAACACTGCTCTTGCAATGGCAATTCTCTGCTTTTGGCCTCCAGAAAGTTGGGTCCCCCCTTCTCCAACCTGCAATCACAAACTGCAAAGGTTAATCTCAGGGAACTAAAAATCCACCTCCCTATATTATGCATCAAAATTGCAGTTTCTTGAATTCCAATCAAACTTACATGAGTGTCATAGCCATTAGGCAATGATTGCACAAATGAGTGAGCATTTGCAGCTTCAGCAGCTTTGATTACTTGATCCATGGTGGCACCCTCTTTGCCAAACAAAATGTTCTCAGCTATGGTTGCTGCAAAAAGTGCTGGTTCTTGACTCACCATTCCAATTTGCTCTCTCCACCATTTTAACTCGAGATTCTTGAGGTCATGTCCATCCAGTAATATACTTCCTAGTATACAGACAAAAAAATCTTATGGAAATCGAAATTTAAACAAGAAATTATGCATAAAGGAGTGGAAGTGATTGTATACCTGAAGTTGGGTCATAAAATCTCTGGATCAAGGAGATTACTGTGCTCTTTCCTGATCCACTAGGGCCAACAAAAGCAAACCTCTTTCCAGCCCATACTGAAAAGCTAAGGCCTTCAAATATCATATTCGGTCGAGAAGGATAAGCAAAGCAGACCTGACAAAACTCGATTTTCCCATCCACTTTTGCCAGTTTTTTACCCTTGTCTGACCTTTCAGAACTGTTGAAACCATCCCTTATCATGCTCAAGATGTTTGTAGCAGCTGCGCGGCCTTTAGCAATGGCAGCAAGGTTTGGAGCAGCCTGTCCAAGAGCACTAAAGAGAAGAAAACATTTTAGTTTTGCAGTTACAGACAAGAAGAGCCACGCAACTCATTCCCAGTTTCCCACAGATTCTAAAGGAACTTACAATCCACTGAAAATGACATTTATGATTGTTGTAAATGCCTTTCCACCATTTGTGTCCTTATGCCTCACCAGAATGCTGGCATACCAGAGAAGTAAAGCCCAGGCACAAAACAGAAGGCCATAAGTGAATCCAACTCCAACTCCTTTAGCCAATCCACTCTTTTTCCCCAACACAAGAGCATTATTAAGCGACTTAGAATATGATTCAACAGCTTTCTTCTCTCCAACAAACGAGTATACAGTTCGAACCTGTGAAATGGCCTGATTGAATCCAAAGGGATTAAAAATGAAAATGTTATTTCTTGGCTTTCTGTGTCTTAATAGAGAAATGCAGATAGATGGCTTTTACCTCTTCAGCAACCTTTCCTGCCTCAGCATAAGCAGCCTCGCCTTTCTGAGACAAGTTCGACATGATCAGTGTGTAAGTCCCTCCCGCCACAGCTATCAAAGGAACGACGGCCAAAGTGAGAAGTGTAAGCTGCCATACAGAAAGGAATCCCACTGCAAATCCGACAAGAAACTGGGAAATGTAGCGTATGGTGTGACCTATCTGAATTAAAATAACAGAACAGATGAACAATGCATTAGATACTTCAAACTTCAAAGAATTCAACAAATGTATAATTGAATATATATATATTCTCACCTTGTCACCTATTGCATCCTGGACCAGTATGGCATCACTCGAGATGTGGAAAATTATGTCTTTAGCTCTCGTATCAGTGTCAAAGAACTCAATCTTCTTCCTTAGTACTGATTGCAGATATCTTAATCGCAAACGAGCTGTTTGCCTTTCCCCAGTTTGTGTCCAGAATGCCACACCTGGAGACCAATAATGAAAAATTAAAGAACGATGGCCTTGAATCTCGATTCTTGATGCTGGAAATATTAAAGGAATGGAACATACCAATCCATGCTGATATGAATATGATGGATCCAAGATAAACCAAGTACAGAGCTTGCTGCAGTGGAAGAAATAATAAAATGTGAGAGCCAACTAGGAAAAAAACCATTTTTTATTGTATAGGATGTGTTACATGAAACAGATGAAAAAAAAAAAAACATTGTACCTTGGACACCTGAGATGACAATGTATGAGAATCTGATGAGAGATGTCCGAGGGAATCAATCATACGCCCAAACAGCACAAAGAATACAGGAAGTGCTGCCCCATGTATACAAGCTCCAATGCTTCCAAACACCATAAAAAAGTAGTCCACTGTATCAGCAGCTGAAAACAGCCCAAAAAATGAAACCATTTCCTTCCTATCTGTAGAACTCGAAGGCTGCTGATCCATTTTGAGATCCGACGAAAGCTCCAGTTCTGCCATACTAAAGATTATAGCCACAGATCATGTATGCAGGGGCACTAGCTATGTCTTTAAAGGTGTTCTTAAGAAACGTTTCGGGGCAACGTGTTCAGAGCATATACAATATAATGCATTTATGCATGCATTTGGGTATGGGTAAAAAAAGACCAATGACAAAGACAACATCCACAATCATGTCCTGACACACAGCCTGTGGGGATTTAAATATGAACATGAAAAGGATGTTGCAGTTGATAGAGAGCACAAGATCAGAACAACAGAAGTTTTTTTTTTTTTTTTGCCCATCAATGAGCAAAGCCTATGTGGAGATTGCATATACAATACTGCAGAGTAATTAATAGCACAAAATCATAAAGATGAAATAATTGCACAAAACTATATAATATATATATATATATATATGGGGATAAGAATAGTTGAATTGTCAATGTCAAGAAGGTGGCTGCAGATTATGGTATTTTTACTAGAAGCTGTTATTATTGCAGCAATTCAGTTCTTCATTATCAATAGAATATAAAGCTTATTATTACTTTCCCATGTGAAAGCTTCCCTGTTGAAGAAGGCAGGCATTCAAAGGGTGCTGGTGACATTTGCTGTTAAATACAGTTGGAAGAAGCTGTCTAATTAAATTGCATTGCAGAAAAAAAAAAACAAAACAAAAAAAAAAAAGGCATTAATTGGTGGAACCTAATACAACTAACAGCGCAAGCTTAGGAAAGACAACCTTAACTTAAAGCTAAGGATGGCTGGTGTTTAAAGAAGATGCATGCATTAAATTCACAACCTCCCACAAGATGAATAGTTCAATCTTGAGCCCCACGGAAGCTAAGCTAGCTGGGTGGTGAATGATAATATAATAATGTATTTGTGCATATAATATGAGGGTTTCTCAGAGACAAAGTCTCATTCTTGTGTACAGCACTGATGACTTCTTGTGTCACTTCCCATTAATGCTTACCTATCCAGGCCATAAGAGCAAAGATCAACCATTCATTTTATCAAGAATTATAATGGATATATGGGAGCCATATATATAGATGCATGGCCATATATATTGAAAATATGGTCTAAAGTCTTCATCATTGCATGGGAGATGGGACTACTTGGCCTTGCTTCAATCAATCAAATAAGCCAAACACAAAAAACATCTTCTTCTTCAATTCTTTGAGGTGAAAATTGGAAAACAATATAATTAATGGGCTTATTTTAAAGTATATATCCATTTTCTTGTCAGAGCCTGAAAAATATGCACGAAATTGGAGTTGGGCTCAGCCCTATGCATTGGGCCCAGTTAGTCGCATGAACAATAGTAATACTATGGACCCATCATAATTTACTTACTGAACATTTGTAAATTGTCAACTTTCTATATGTAAGTGTTGTATTTTGAACCCACAGGTCCTTACAAAGGTAAACCCGGATCCACATAATAATTTGCCCTCCCATGAATCATGATTTGATTTATTTTTTTTTTACTGTCACCACCATCTAGGCATCTACTAATTAACTCGCCATTTGTCACTGCACCATACTCCATTATATTTCTCACTAACCATTCATTTCCTAGAATATCATTAAATAATTGAAATGACATACATTTAACATATTATCTTTTTTTTTTTAAACATATTATCTTAGAAAATAGAAATAACTTATTTTTCATTAGTAGGGCGGGCAAGTATTAATGGCTATGAACAAAAGAGGATGTAACATATAATAATGTTGAGATCGAATACTATTCATTTCTTCTTGACAAAATTGCATATCAAGAAGGATAAATGAAAACGTTTTAAGTACAGTAGATCAGCGGACAACCTTAATTTATGTTTTTGCATAGCCAGTCCCAGAATAAAAAGTATTGGCGGCTAGCTTCATTATGCCGGCGGAGCAGAGCGGCGGAGCTTTGGCCTCAATGAAAAAGTGGGCAAAGGCAAACTGCTCGGCGGAGGAGAGAGCGTAAACACCGCACGATCACCACCGCCTGAAAACTTGTCGTACTCTTCATCCATTTCCTTAACACAACCATCGCTTGTAGTACTAACGTTAACGTTATGGGAAACTTTATTAGTGGGAAGCTGATGTTTAGGCGGATTAGAAGTTGATGATGAAACCTTAATCACTACTTGTCGTCCTGGCCTTGGAGACAACACTACCTTTGTATTATCAGTTTTCAAGGTTTGTTCTTTGCAGGGCTTTTTCTTGGATTTCTTACGAGGATCTGATCTGGTGGTTTTGGTATTAGTAGTGGTGAGAGGGCCAGAAAGAGTAGAACCACTTTGAGGTTTGGAAACTGGAAGAGGAAGAAGTGGCGGTAAACAATTAGGAGGAAGAGATTGGTTTAATGGTAAACATGGTCGGCCTGAGCCTGTGGCTGGAAGAGAAAGATGACGAAACCGCCCCGCAGGTGGAGCCAAATTTCCCGAACCAAATCTTGGGATCAAAGCTGTTCCATTTATCGTCTCTTTGGAGTTGCTAACGTAGTAGTAGTAGTAGTAAGGCGGCAAGACTGGTCGGTCGTTGACATCGGAGGAATGAAACATAACTACTCTACTACTACTACTACTGCAGTCTCCACTTAGTACCAGAAACCTCTTTCTGGATAGATAGATGGCAACAATATCAACATTCTGAATCTCCTATTCTATACCCACTGCTCTTTAAATAGAATGATAACCTCACTTTATTGGCTAACCCTATCTATCTAACCCCTAATTGGCTAATTTTATTTTACTTTATATTCCTATTTCAAAATTTCAACCAGCCACGTCACGTGGGACCTTCCGTCCTTTTCGACCAGTACCCTTTACTAAGACTTATCTCGTTTTAACCTTTATCTCACTAAATTATGTTTCACACTTATTTTCCAATTTTTTGATTGGTACGTAGATTTTTAATAAACCATACATCCACGTTTTGTGACCAGGAAGTACAATGGTTTTAATTTGTACATGCGTGCTGAATTATTAATTAACATACGGAGTATTATTGTACGTGCATGTATATATGTGTGTATACATATAATGGTTAGGTTAGATCGCCGACCACATAAGCAGAATCTAAGCCATCCATTAGATAGACCAACCATTCTTGTTGGCATGCACGTCGTACTGTTGGCCGGCAACTTAACCGCCGACGGCCGATCTAATCTTTTGTATTATATTGATCTTAGCAGCCTCCTTGTTTCCTTGACTTTTAAATTACGTATGTCAACTGTATTTATGGCTTAATTCATGCAGCAGGGGGTTTAATTTTATATGGCTTAATTAAATAAGTTATATTAACATGTACTACTATACGTTCATGTTCTAATATAATAATTGTTTATTGTTACATGGGTGAGATCACATGCGGATATAATATTTTTTTTATGTCGAAGTAGAGTTCTACTTTTCGGTGTAATATTCAGGTTTCACTTTTTAATGTATCATTCTGGAACACATTTATTCTTATTATCAGTTTACGTTTGTAACCACTTTGTTAATTCCAGATTAATTGTCTATTATGGAGGTTATGTACTTATTTTAAACGAACTAGTGTTAATAATACATCTGCATTTTATCCAAATTCTAGTGTCATATGTATAAATATATATATATATATATATAAAGGCAAAAACTTGTGTGAGACCGTCTCACCATAAGACGGGTCGGGTCGGGTTAAGATGCAAATGTAACACTTATATGCACAAATGTCATACTGATATGCTCAAATGTAATACTAATCAGGAATAAAATTTTTGTTACTTATAAGGGTAAATGTAATACTTTTACATTTCGATTTAAAAGTATTACATTTTTCCACAAAAGTATTATATTTACCCTTATAAGTAAGGAGCACTTGTCAACATTACTTATTATGAAAAATGTATTACTTTTTCTCTAATAAGTAACAAAAATTGTATTCTTGATTAGTGTTATATTTGAGCATATAAGTATGAGATTTGCACATATAAGTGTGACATTTGCATGGTGCATTGACCCGACCCGACCCGTCTCACGGATACTTATCCGTGAGACGGTCTCACACAAGTGTGAGCCATATATAAATTATGACAAAAATTAAACTTGTGATATTCATATACGAAAATCATGTTACATTCACTCAACAACCAACTCCGAAGTCATGGTGGTGTTTTAATTTGGTTGGATACTTGGATGGTCTAGGGCAAAAGCCGACTATGGAAATTAAGTACGTAGAATTATGAATGAAAGCACCGAAAGTAGGGTTTGTTGCCCACCATCTACGACAATATAATACGTAGTAATATACATATATATGTTTGGGTCAAATCTTATAAATGAAGACTAATATAAATTTTCCTGACCTTATATTTACATTAGTAATTAATTTATTGACGGTCCTAAATTGTTAAGTTAATAATAATACAATTTTAAATTAGTAAAAAATTTAGTGATATGTGACTTCATATCATGTTTGAAATGATCTATAAAGAAAAATAATTATATTTTAGAATTATGTTTTGTATTTATTTGTTATTATAAAATGAGATGTATGACTATGTGGAAATATAATTATAATCTTATAAAAAGAAACAAATAATGCTCGTAGAAAAGTAGAAACTAGCATGTTAGCATATATGTACTTGGTCCATATAAAATGATTCATTGCAAAACCAAAGTAGTAAATTCAAAACCGACCAGAGACTTTATTGGATATATTAGGCACCGGCCTAATGAGTAGTCCATGCGGCCCTATTCCAACTTTAATTTCCTCTTGAATTCATTTTTCTTATCTTTCTTTTTCATTTTATTTATATGTTTTATACTTTTTCAATCTTTTTAGTTCAAAGAATCAGTGCCGAGTTACTAAATATTACTTTGTTATATTTCTCTTTTCTATTGTGTTATCCTTACCTTTACTACGTTCGAATGAAACACACAAATTAATATGGATATTAAAGCTTGATGTCGCGCCTGAGTTACTTTATTACACATTTTTTTTTGAATGTCATAATACAGGACTACACTCCTCTGGACCTCGGGTAGTGACAAAAAAGTCCTTTATTAATGTCGGGATAATATTTAGAATTTGAGTATCAATTTGTTAAAAGTGATTATATGAGTCATGTATAGCAAGCGCATGTATCACTTTGCTACACATTTTTGAAGTTAGCTACTTCGTTCTAGACATTTTCCACACCAATACATAATTTTTCATAGTTTGTAAAATTGTGTAGAAACTTGTCCACAACACTATAGGTGTAGGGAACCATATAATATTCTAGAACATTTTAGAATCTAATGGATTATATAGGATTTTAGGGATGGTTCTAGAGATGAATTTATAGTGTTATAGAATCAAGTAGATCTCCACCTTTCATTTAAAAGGTACAATATGTATAAATACCACTCATGGAAGCTCATTTGTCATTCAAACCTACTCGGTCAAGACAGACTTAATTACTTACTATTGTGCGTCCGGTTCTTGGCCTCAGATGGCCAATACCGGACCGAAAGGGCGTATCGATGCCAAATTAGTATAAAATCTTCTTATTTATACAAACTATTAAATACAAATTTGTTATCTTTTCGAGCTTCAATACTTTATTTTTACTATTTATCATTTATTACTTTAATTATTAATTTTGGTTAATTCAAACTATCCGTATTAATTACTGACTATCTATTATATGGCATTCTTGAAATCATCACTACCTAAACAATCATACAAACCTTTGAAATCTAAATAATAGACAAACATTGCACCCATCCAATAAATCTAGTTTCCAACCAAGTATAAACAAACAAGAACTAGTTTCTCTTAACCAATGCAATGCTTCATTTACAAAAACAACTTGATTCTTATTGCTTAAATAGATAATTTTAAATTGAGACAAATTTCTTTAAATAATGATAAATCAAATATATGAAAGTTATCTCCTCCCTGCGCGCGAATGCCCTATAATTCCATCTCAACCACCACAACGTTATATTGTTGTTGTGTTAACAAATTATATGTCAACCCAACAAACGTTGTCTTACCATCTTGATAAAACTAGTCATAGGTTGCAAACATAGTAAACCCTTATCTGGTATGCTGGAACAACACCTACTAGAAGAAGTCCTAACTTTAACTATATTTTATAAAATTCAGGGAAATTTTCAGAAACAACCATCAAATTAAGTTTGATTTTGATTCTGCGGAAGAATTTGACCTCAAACAAAGCCATGAGATTTTTTTTTTACATATCATTGTGAATATAGTGTTCTAAAATTGTAAATATGAATTCAGGTCCACATTGTAAGATGAACCGGGTTCACAGCATAATTTGCCATTTTAAAGCAGGTGGGCACAAATGCGTTGATGATTCGAAATTCATTAGTGATAGAATGAGGCCCATCATTTTTAGCCTGATGTTGGGCTTGAATTTCCACTGTGATTTGTTGGGTCCATGAACTTTATTAATCCCGTAAAGTTGTGCACTAAATAAATTAGTATTAACTGCCACTTATCTAATTTAGCGCTAGATCTCAAATCAATGGTAATTCAATATTGAATATGACAATTATATATTTATATGACATTTCGTAAATTACATAATAGAGCTAGGTAAACTGCATTAATTTCATTATGAAGATTTTGTGCAACATGTTTAATTAATATGATATTGTTTTTTAACAAATTAATATGATATTGTTAATAATTAAACTTGTAATCTTTTATTACAAAAAATAATATTTTATCCATTCACGCACCTATTTTCGAGTAAATTTGTTTTCATAAATTGCAGCATGAATGTAAAAATTAGTTGACCGAATAGACAAGTGGTATAAGTTGGTTGTTCATTTTTGGTGTGGAATATGAGACATTGTATGATTGCAAATGACAAGGAGGTAAACTCCTATGATTTGCTGGACTATATTTGTCAATTCCAATTATGGGTTTTAGACAAAATTACCTAAAACCTATCTTTTCACAATCTCTATCTGATTATAAAAATTTGGAAAAGTCCCACTTTTAATTTGTTACATTTGTACACTACGTGTATACCTCGTGTTCTTGTCGACCATCCTTGGGATTGTCCCTAGACAAAGTAGTCGGCATTTCGTAACGAACAAGAAGACCAATTCACCCTCCCTTTGATTCATCATTGCGCAAAAACTCTTCTATATTTTATACCAAATAAGTATATATATAAAATTTTCTTCTATTGCAACAACATGCAACTAGAATGTTAGAAGATCAATTATTATAAGAACATGTTGTGTTATATTAAAGAATTTTAAATTGTGCTTTCCTAAATAAGAGTTAGATTCGGAGACACGTTCAGGTAAAATTTTTTAAGTTAAAGTTAGATTCTAATAAAAAAAATTCGAGTAGAATGTAGTGTTAAAAGAGATAAAGGTATGACTTTTCATGAAAAAAAGAGTCGGATTTTACTTACATGACTCAAACATTTATCGAATAAGAGTTAGATTTTGTATGCAGAGCTCTAATCGAATTTTGGATTAATCTTATAGTAACGGTATGTTATATTAAAAAAAAAAAGAAGCTAACATGTCATATTTTGGGGGTATGATGTTATGACTTAGCCATCTCTACGTAAGGGCATTTCCAGTTGGTAAAAAAGAGGGGAGAAAGAAGAGGAAAAATAATGAGAGAAGGATTGGAGAAAAAGAGAGGAGGTAGAATTTTTTTTACCGAGAGATAATTCTCCACACTTTATTTTATTATTTAAAAAAATAACTTTAAAATAGCATATTATAACCCTCAACCAGACAATGTGACGTAATTTTATTACATAAGTAATATCACGTGAATTAAACATCTTTAAAAGTGGGTGTGGTCCTAACTAAATTTGGGATAGTCTTATAAAAGAGGAGAATTTTAAACCACTAGTTTAATTTGGAGTAAATGAAAAGTTTTTATGGGACAAGATGCAAATATCTGAAGCAATTATTTTATCCGATGTGGGACATGTTCAGCCAATCATCAACCTTTGTCTTACTCTCGTGGACTCCCACAAACACTGCTGCGAATAAGAGACGAGGAACCGTTACCGACAGGCCGGTTTGCGAAACTGTGATTACCCATTCCATGCTTCGTCTTTTTCTACCCCGTACCCAATAGGCCGTTAGTTATACATGTGTATTGATTTTTGGGTGGGTGCAAAGGATAGGGTAAGCATTAAATTTTCTTGGATCGTAAAATCATGGCGGAAAAATAACTGTACTTGGTATTCTTCTTTGGGCTCAGTTCTCTACTTCTCCCTCACTTTTTTTCGTGAATATTCACCCCTTTATGCTCCAGTAGGATGATGTTTTGATATCTCGAGAATCCTTTAAGTGTCTGAGTTTTTCTGTGACTGTAATTTAAAGCAGAAGTCTTGCTTTCTTCTTCTTCTTCTTCTTCTTCTTCTTCTTCTTCTACTTCTGTTATCTATTGGGTCTACTACTCTACAAAGGGTACTTTTTTTGTGGAAGGTTTTGCAGAGAATTGTAGCGGAGATTTCGAAGAAGATCTGAGATGGGGTTCATAAGCACTATAATGGGGTTTTTTGGGTTTGGAATTGGGATCTCAATTGGGCTTGCGATTGGGTACTTCATGTTCATCTACTTCCAGCCTACTGATGTTAAGGTTAGTTTTCAGTTGTTTTATTAATTCCCTCGAAGCACATTTCAGTTCACTAAAATTACATCATTTTACAGTAAAAAAAATATGACCTTTACCTTGTCCATGTGATTTCTGTTTGGTAATGCACTAATGTCTGATACTACTAGGAATGTTTGCTTAATTTTACTTAATTCTGCATTTGGGTAGTCTGCAACTGCATTTATTCTATCCTGTTGTTGCAAATTGTTAAGGTTGTCCTCTGCAGGGACCTGATATTCTAAGATTGGATCATTTTACAGCAAAAAAAATGATATTTACCTTGTCCATATGATTTCTGTTTGGTAATGCTATAAGGAATGTTTACATAATTTAACTTAATTCTGCATTTGGGTAGTCTGCAACTGCATATATTCTATCCTGTTGTCGTAAATTGTTAAGGTTGTCCTCTGCAGGACCCTGATATTCGTCCTTTGGCCGAGAAAGATTCTAAGAGTCTTCAAAAGCTGCTGCCTGAGATACCCCTTTGGGTGAAAAATCCAGATTTTGATCGTGTATGTACTTGATATACTGTTCTACTGTGTGCATTCACTTCTCTTGTTCTTGTAGCATATTCTAACTGCTTTTCCCACTTACTTCAATGCAGCTTGATTGGCTTAATAAGTTTATTGAATTGATGTGGCCTTATTTGGACAAGGTTTGATTTTGTGAACACTCTCGACAAACTTGTTTGTTAACTGGATTGAGTATTGATGTGTAAATGTTGTCTTCAGGCAATTTGCAAGCAAGTGAAGCAGATAGCGACGCCTATAATAGCTGAGCAAATACCCAAGTACAAAATTGAGTCGGTTGAATTTGAAGCGCTTACTCTGGGCTGCCTGCCTCCTACTTTTCAAGGTTGAGCTGCTTCTCCTGGTTCTAAAACCTGTGATATATATCTTTTCAATTGCATCTTCTCTTTGGGAAGCTGAGCTATTCTCGTTAATTCTTGGAAGAACAAATGCTTCGATGATATGGTTATCTTTGTGGGAACTCCAATAATTGAATTGTTATTTAGCAGGATGAGGATGTCGGCCTTTTTATTTTAATTGGTAGCTAAATCCTACCGCAAGATCTTTATATTCACATTTATTGTTGATAACTGTCAACTACACTCCAGTCACTTGACATTTCAAAAGTTTGTATTTTTGTGTGTGTGTGTTTAACCATCCGTTTCGCCCTTTTCCATAAGCTGTTGATGCAATCTCTCTTTCTTCCTTGTTTTATCTCCAGACCATTTCTTCTGTGTGTTATCGGGAATGATAGTGTTTTTTTCCCTTTCTTTTTGATGCATAGGAATGAAAGTGTATTCCACTGAGGAGAAGGAACTGATAATGGAACTAGGCTTGAAGTGGGCAGGTAACCCTAACATCCTTGTTGCAATCAAGGCATTTGGACTCAAAGCCACTGCTCAGGTACCGGCACAATTAAAAGAATTTAGTGGCCTTCGCTCAAGATTCATCTTTGTCACTGAAATTAAGATTTGTTATGAACCAATCAAATTCATGTGGCCAAGTTAATACCATTTCGATTTTTTTTTTTTTTTTTTTTTTT
>NC_044916.1:37514332-37569590 GCF_003576645.1 Ipomoea triloba | reverse complement strand
TTTTTTTTTTTTTTTTTTTTTTCTGCAATGTTGTGAATGCATGTGATCGCTCATCATTTATTCATCTACATTTGCTGCAATTACAAATGTGAAGTTTAAAACTTTTTGGAGTATTTCAGGTGCTTGACCTGCAAGTATTTGCTTGCCCGCGTATTACACTGAAGCCACTGGTTCCGGCCTTTCCATGTTTTGCAAAAATACTAGTTTCTCTCATGGAGAAGGTGAGTGTTATTCTTAAAACTGCATTATAATCGATAATGTTTCAAAAGGGAAGTGAACAAGTATGATTACTGTATAATTTCGAGAAAAGGGAAAATGGGTTCTGTTTTTTTTCTGCATAATCACTCTCATCATTTAAAGCTACATTTTTCTTGCAGCCCCATGTTGACTTTGGACTGAAATTGCTGGGAGCTGATGCTATGTCTATTCCTGGCCTTTACCGAGTAGTTCAGGTACGAGTCTATATTTGATTCTTAACTGTCTTCTTTTCCCTTCGACAAAAAAATGATTCTTGAATATGAAATTGTAAAGTTAAGCAATTAACTGTACAGATCGAATCAATATGAATTTTCATTGGATCTTTTATTCCAGGAAATTATTAAAGATCAGGTTGCAAATATGTACCTGTGGCCAAAAACTCTGGAGGTCCCAATAATGGATCCTTCCAAGTGAGCTTATATTTCATTATAAATGGCGTTAATTGAGAACCATATATGTCTTCATCCCGCTCTTTCTGTCAGTTTACCTTTAGTAACATGGCCTTTCTCCGACCTTGAAAAGGGCAAGCAAGAGGCCGGTTGGAATTCTTCATGTGAAGGTTGTGAAGGCAATGAATCTGAAGAAGAAAGATCTTTTGGGGTCTTCGGACCCCTATGTCAAACTCAAGCTTACCGAGGATAAACTTCCTAGAAAGAAAACTAGTGTAAAGCAAAGAAACTTGAATCCCGAATGGAATGAGGAATTCAATTTTGTTGTTAAGGATCCGCAATCCCAAGCTTTAGACATTTCTGTCTATGACTGGGAACAGGTATGCCTTTAGTAATCAAAGTGTTACATGGCATATTGCATTATCAAACTATTGATTTTCATCGTATTCTTTACAGATTGGTACAAATGAAATGATGGGCATAAATATTGTTCCTTTGAAAGATCTTACTCCTGAAGAACCTAAAGTCCTGACACTGAATCTTCTGAAAACCCTGGATCCGAATGATCCTCAAAACGAGAAGTCGCGAGGACAGATAGTTCTTGAAGTAATGTACAAGCCTTTTACAGATGAGGAAAAGGCAAATGATGCTGATGAGTCAGGAGGTGAAGTAGAGAAGGCTCCCGAAGGAACACCTGCCGGTGGTGGATTGCTAGTAGTCATCGTCCACGAAGCTCAGGACCTCGAAGGGAAGCACCACACGAATCCATTCGTTCGTTTGCTCTTCAAAGGAGAGGAGAAAAAAACTAAGGTATGCTCTTTAAATAAATATGTTATTGTAGAAGAAACGACACAATTTATTCATCCCTACTTCCCTTGTGCCCCCAATACGTTGTATGGAAACTTTTTCATTAGAATACAAATTTCACTAGCAAAATATGAACTTATAAAAACATTGAGTTTATATACTTGTATCCGTATAGTTTCGTTCATCTTTAACCTCCATATTCCCTGCAGACTATCAAGAAAAACCGAGATCCTAGATGGGAAGAGGATTTTCAGTTCATGTTGGAGGAGCCACCTACTAATGACAGGCTTCATGTCGAAGTTTTTAGTAACTCATCTAGAATCGGTCTGCTGCATCCTAAGGTACTCTCCAACCTCATTTTTCCCATTCGTTTTCTTATCTGCTTTAAGAACTCAACATTGAAGAACTCGGAGAAAAGTGTGCTTATTGACTAACATATATACATGATGTATTATCATCTAGAGCTGGAAGTAAACATGTTTTATGGTAAAATTTTACGCGTTTTCAGGAGTCTCTGGGATATGTGGATATAGCTCTGGCTGATGTAGTGACCAATAAGAGAATTAATGAGCGATACCACCTCATTGACTCCAAGAATGGTCGCATCCAAATTGAGCTACAATGGAGAACTGCTGCTGCATCTTCTTGATCACAATTCTCCAGTACTATGTTGTACAACGCTGTAAAAATTCCTTAAACTTTCATGCCAACTTGTGTGTGCCAATGTTTTCTTATTCTTTACTTTTATGTTTCTACTGTCATTAAAAAAAACATGTTAGGCTCTTTATGAACTCATTCTTGTTGTGACATAGCTGCTTGTTGTCTGTATAGGAAAACTATGTATTGTTTGTCTTAGAATAAAATGAATCTATTTCGATTTGAACAAACGTTTTGGTAAAACTCATATGTTTGATTAATTTGTTTTTTAACTAATAATTTTGTTGACTGTGTAAATGTGATTATTTATCTTTTCCGGCACAAGTTTGTACGTAATCGTCTCACAAATCTTTATTCATGAGGTGGATTAAGTCATGATAAAATGTATTCCGTAATATTTATAATAGCAAATGCAATACTAAGATTCGTGAGATGTCCTTCTATCAAAGTTTTACAACAATAAATTTTCATATTGAGTTGTACTATATAGAATAATACTATACATATTTTAATTAGTGTTTAATTACTCCATTTTTTGTAACTCAAAAATATTAAAATTCAAAAAGCTGATCAAACAACTTTTTTAATAAGATTCTTCAAAAAAAAAATTATATCAAATAACTATCAGTTAACAGTTAATTTAAATTTCTAACTCAATTAATTAACAATCATTTATCACGAATCTATTATATTATTTTATTTTGTGTGGGTTTATAATGAAGTGCCGGTTTGATGGGACGTGTCGACGTTGGAAAGCCGTAACCTGTGGGCACTGCCAGGAAGAGAAGATAAAGTAGTGGATGCACGGCGTCAAGTCCGCCGTCTGAGTTACTCATTTACTCACTCCTCTCTGTAAATTCTGATGTTTCGCTGTAATAGAAACCACTTATTCTTCTTCTCTCCTATCATGGCCATGGAAAACGCACTATAACAAAAGCTGGAAACAGATATTCATCGGAACACGGATTTAGTGTTCTCAGTCTGCATTTGATCCGATCCATCAAATCATCTATCTTTTCTTTCTTTCTTTCTTTCAGTCCAATTCCAATCTGGCCTGGGCTTTTGGTCTGGCGAATGCGTACTACGCAGGAGACGAAAAAGATAGGGTAAAGTAGAAGTAAAGGCGTACGGTTATGGGATTGATATGAAAGAAATTTGTCATCCTCAATCCATCTACAGAGAAAAGTATGCAGGGTCATTATTGCTACAATGGGTCTTTGTCTATAGCCTGTACTGTGCTTAGCTTACTCTACAATGACTTGCAGTCTCACTGCTAGACATTGTTCATTAGCAACTTCGGTTAGCTAGCCATGATGCTTCTACTAATCTACTGTAAGCAATTAATCCACAAGTAATAGCCAAGATCTTGTGGTCTAGTGACATTCAGTTTTACTTTTATATAGAAGATTGTGGATTTGAATTTCAATATAAGAGATTGTGGGTTTGAGTTTCAATGGAAGTAATATTGAATTTTTGTGCTTCAATAAGTTGAGAAAGTAGTTATGAAAAACCTGCCTAAGTCAACTATATTAATTTTTAATGACTTAGTTAAGATGGCTAGTAGTCTTGTAACCAAAAAAGATCGAATCAGTCCTTTAAAACACTAATCTTTGAACCTACACTATACATTTGTTGATGATTCAAAAAATGTTTGAAAATACTTCCTGCACTAGATATAAATGAGCACAAGAATCAGCAACCTTATCCACCTCTTATGGTGGATTATAAGTTTGGTTCGGATGGCCAAAAAGAAGAATCAATTCTGCCGCTCACCTCACCGACTTCCATATCTTCTTCAAATCTTCAATAGTCTAACTCAGGAGAAGCATTACCCATTGGCTACCTCTCCATCAAATCACCTTTTTCAGCATTTGAAACATAAACATAGCGCTAATTCGGCAAAAAGATGATTCGTAATCGACCCAGGTTTCACACGAAACTATTGATTGGTTCCCACATTTCCAAGTGACGAATTGGATAATGTTTGAAAATACGAGAATAATATCTTCCATTAAAAACTAATCGGAATAGCTAGGGCAAATTATATCGTGCACCGTGGTGCACACAGCAATGTGCACTACGTACGTAAACGACGTCGTTTTGAGCATTGTAAATTAACCGTTCTTTTTTTTGGAAATCACGTTTCCCGTTTCGGTCGGTCTGTGTATTTATGTTAATATTCTGTGTATTCTAGGTAATCATTCTGTGTATTATAGGCAATCATTCTGTGTATGCTAGGCAACGGTTCTGTGTATTCATGTTAGTAACACACATATGTTGTGATGTGTTTGTGCATTCGAATGTTTAGAAGGATGAATTCTGTGTATTTTGTGTCAATATTCTGTGTTTTCATGTTATTAACACAGGTTGTGATGTGTTTGTACATTCGAATGTTAGGAGGATGAGTTCTGTGTATTTTGTGTCAATATTCTGTGTATTCTAGGCAAACATACTGTGTATTCTAGACAAACGTTCTGTGTATTCTAGATAATGATTATGTGTATTATAGATAATGAATTCCTTGAAGTCATTCACGTCCGCGTCCACTACAAACGAAACGACGTCGTTTTGGAATTTGAGTGCACATTGCTATGTGCACCGTGGTGCAGGATATAACGATTGAATAGCTAGCTAGTATTCGGTTTAAACTTTGTACCGAATCATACACTGTATAGATTGAATCTTAAAATTTTAATATGGTTCAGGACAGAAACAAAACTGCGATAACAGTAGATATTGGGCAGCATTGAATTGGCAATGATAATGATGAATCCTAATAAGTTAGAGGATGGAGATGAAGTGAGGAAGTAAAGAACAAAAAGAGGAGTAGACTTTTGAATAGCTGCCAAAGTGGCAGTCAGATGGGAATGGCGTCCGTTTGGGAAACGACGCTGATTTCCTTTGTGCTGGGCCCAACTCTGTCAAAGGCCCATTTGCCCAAAATCAGTGTACATTAATTTCGCCCCACAACCAGACAATCTCCTCATTCATTACATGTTTTCACCCACGTTCAAATGCCTATGAACCTCATTTTTTTAAAATTTTTTTTATTTATGTGATTGATTCAACAAATTACAAGTTTTTCACTAGTAGGGAGTTTATGGCCTGTTTGGTTCACCGTAATTTAGCTGTAGTTGAATTGGAATTCTATAAAAGCAACAATTACGCCGTTTGATTATAAGGAATTGCAATTCAGTCCTCCAAATGATGAATTAAAATTCACACCCACCACAAGGAATTGCAATTCACTAGTCAGTGGGGCGGCTGTAAATAGTAAAGAATGATCTTTTTTTTTTAAAACAATAAAGAATGATCTTAATTGTTCATCAAAGTTCACAATGTTAAAAATTTTTAAGAGCAGAATTGCAAATAATCAAGTGTGAATCTACGAACTACTGAAATATTGCACTGCACTTACTACATGATTGCACCGTGTTAAAAGTGCAATCACGTAATATATATATATATATATATTGGTCAGTGGTTGGATGGATACTTCGATTCTCCGTTAAATTCCACCAACAACACAGGTGCTAGTTCAGTGACACTTACTACACCCGTACCTAACATTAACCATACTCCCCTCGTTTTCTAAGGTGAATCATATCATGTCTGCGACAAAGATTAATCTTTTCTCGTTTTTCTTCTTGTTTTCGATGATTCATGGCTATTACTCAGATCTCGACGTGCTGTTGAAGATGAAAGAATCCATGGTCGGACGGGGGAGTTCCGGGCTGGGTGATTGGGCTGCCGGGAACTCCTCGTCTGGTGCCGTGCATTGCTCCTTCTCCGGGGTTGCATGCGACAGCGATTCACGTGTGGTTTCCTTAAACATTTCGAATGTTCCGCTCTACGGTACTCTCCCGCCGGAGATAGGGCTTTTGGATAGGCTTGTGAACTTGACTCTTGTTTCCGACAACCTCACCGGCCCGCTCCCGTTGGAGATGGCGAAGCTCTCGGCCGTTAGATTCGTTAATCTGTCGGCCAACGCTTTCGGCGGGGATTTCCCGCGGGAAGTTTTGCTTGGCATGGTGGAGCTCGAAGTTTTTGACGTTTATAACAACGACTTCACCGGGAACCTTCCCGTCGAGTTTGTGAAGCTTAGAAAGCTGAAGGTTTTGAAACTTGGGGGCAATTTCTTCACCGGGAAGATACCGGAAGCTTACTCGGAGATTAAGAGTTTGCGGAGCTTAGGTTTACAAGGAAACTCGCTTACCGGTATAATACCTCCGAGCCTGGCTAAGCTTCCTAACCTAGAAGAGCTTTGCCTCGGCTATTTCAATACGTATGAAGGCGGCATTCCTCCGGAGCTCGGTTCCGTTACCACTCTCCGACTTTTGGATCTCGGCGGGTGTAACCTTTCCGGCGAAATTCCGCCGGAGCTCGGGAATTTGAAGCTGTTGCATACTCTGTTTCTGCAAATGAACAATCTGACTGGTCGGATTCCGGCGGAGTTATCCGGTTTGGAGAGTTTAATGTCGCTGGACCTTTCCATCAACGCACTTACCGGCGAAATTCCGGAAGGTTTTGCTCAACTGAAGAATATGACGCTGATAAACCTGTTCCGGAACAAGTTCCACGGCGCAATTCCGGCGTTTATAGGCGATTATCCAAACCTCGAAGTTTTGCAGGTTTGGGGCAACAATTTCACGTTCGAATTGCCGGAAAATCTGGGCCGGAACGGCCGGTTAAAGATGATGGACCTTGCTTCGAACCGGTTCACCGGTAGAATACCAAAAGACTTGTGTATGGGAGGGAGGTTGAAAACATTAATTTTAATGGAGAATTTCTTCTTTGGACCGGTTCCTGAAGAACTCGGAAACTGCAAATCATTGACTCGGGTTCGTATGATGAAGAACTTCCTCAACGGAACAATTCCTCCCGGATTCTTCGCTTTACCCTCTCTTGATCTGCTCGAGCTCCGGGACAACTACTTCTCCGGCGAGCTTCCGACGGAATTTTCAGCCAAGAATCTCACCAGTCTTTCCCTCTCCAACAACTGGCTCGCCGGGAAAATCCCTCCTGCTCTAGGAAACCTAAGGAATCTAGTTACATTATCTCTCGGTTCCAACAGATTCGTCGGAGAAATCCCGGTTCAAATTTCGGAATTACAGAGGCTGGTAACGTTGGATTTGAGTGGCAACAATCTCTCCGGCGAAATTCCGGCTTCGATCACCCAGTGCAAAGAGCTGTATTCCGTTGATTTGAGCGGCAACAATCTAACCGGTGAAATTCCTAAGCAAATTTCCAAGCTACGCAGCTTGAATGCACTCAACTTATCCCAAAATCAACTCGGAGGCGCAATTCCTAGTGAACTCGGCGTAATGCAGAGCTTGACTGTCTTAGATCTTTCTTACAACGACTTCTCCGGCCGGAGACCCATCAACGGGCAGTTGAAATTCTTCAACGACCGTCTTTTCGCCGGAAATCCAAGACTCTGTTCGCTTCATGCTACATACTGTCCTTCAGCTTCATCCCCAGGCTCTCACAAGAACCACACTTCAAAGATGCTAATAGCTATGGTAATTTTGGTCACGGTTGCGCTATTCTTGGCCGTTGTGTGGGTGATAATTCGAACGGAAAGGATGAAAAGATCCAAAACTTTTAAGCTCACGGCGTTCCAGAAACTGGACTTCAAAGCCAAAGATGTGTTGGAATGCTTGAAGGAGGAGAATGTGATAGGCAAAGGAGGCGCCGGGACTGTCTACAGAGGATCCATGGTAAACGGCATGGACGTGGCGATCAAGAAGATTGTCGGGCGAGGGACTGGCAATCATCAAGATCGCGGCTTCACGGCTGAGATTCAGACTCTGGGGAGAATCAGGCACCGGAATATAGTGAGGTTGCTTGGATATGTTATGAACAATGAGACGAATCTGTTGTTGTATGAGTACATGTCGAATGGGAGCTTAGGGGAGATGTTGCATGGGAGCAAAGGTGGTCATTTGCAGTGGGAGACTCGGTACAGAATAGCTGTAGAAGCGGCGAAGGGGCTGTGTTACTTGCACCACGATTGCTCGCCTTCCATCATTCATAGAGATGTCAAGTCGAATAATATTCTGCTTGACTCAGATTATGAAGCTCACGTTGCAGATTTCGGGCTGGCAAAATTCTTGCATGACGCTGATGCATCCGAGTGCATGTCCTCCGTTGCAGGCTCCTATGGCTACATTGCACCAGGTGAGCTGAGGCGCTCCTCCTATGGTTTGTTGCTTTAATAGTTTCATTGACCTTATCTGAGTTTATTGCTTTTGGTGTACGACAGAATACGCGTATACTCTGAAAGTCGACCAAAAGAGTGACGTTTACAGCTTTGGTGTGGTGTTGCTGGAGTTGATTGCAGGGCGTAAGCCGGTGGGTGAGTTTGGAGATGGAGTGGACATAGTAAGGTGGGTGAGGAAGACGATTTCCGAGCTCTCTCAACCGTCGGATGCAGCTGCGGTGCTAGCAGTGGTAGACTCTCGGCTGAAAGGCTACCCGCTGCAGGGCGTGATAAACCTGTTCAAGGTTGCAATGTTGTGCGTTGAGGATGAGAGCCGCGACAGGCCTACCATGCGAGAAGTTGTTCACATGCTAACCAATCCTCCTGATTCCACCGCAACCATCCTCCCTCTGTGAGGATATGGAGCAGGCCAGGCAAATGCAAATGAAAAAATGTGTACTAGTCATTTGGATGATGGGTGTCTTATTCTGGCTGTGTAATGTATATATACTTAATATATATGGTGCATGAACTTGAACACCTGAGATCAGTCCAAAGCTCACCTATCTCGTTTTGCTCTCAAAAATATCAATTTGTTGCCCTGCAATTTAGCTCTTTCTCCAAATCAATAGCATACACCATTCTCAAGTCTAAAACTAATGTTCATGAGGGAGCAACCCCATCCCCATCCAAGTATCAGAACTGCCTTGATACTCACAAAGTTACAAGTTTGTTACTCTTGGCAGAAAAAACCTATTGATCTTCTTGATTTAAGTTGGCCAAATATAGACAAGCTAAGTTGGTTTACCTCCTTGTGGTGCAAACTAACCTTGTGGTTCTTTGCCGGCGAAGTTCACAAGGCAACACCCAACAAAGTTTCTCAATTCTAACCATATCAGTGAGCAAAATATCATATGCCTACTTGGCTACATAGTTTCTCCAGCTTATTCCTGCAATCTCAATGCTCTTGAAAATTGAAATCAATGAGAAAGCCAAAACACAATATTCAAGCAGAAGTGTGCAAGATCCAAGATTTTACATTACATCTTTAGTATGCAATATGCACACGTGTCTGCACGCAGAAATTAGCTTTGATTTGTAGCTGGGAATTGGATTAACAATGAGCAACTCAAGCAATTACTTGGAAGGATAAACAGAATCATGTTTTGGCATGCCCAAACACCACAATTACATAAAGAATATTCATCTAGTCAGATTAGCACAATGGGGGATCATCAATAGGCAGCAAACACCAAACACAGATTAAATTATAAAACTATAAATTGCACTTAAGAGGTCAACTTTGAAGCTTTGTATTGAAAGAACTTATTTACATTCAAAGATTACAGCACTTTCAACCAACTAATCCACAAGGAGTTCTGATAAAAGAACAGGAAATCTAAAATTGGAGGTAAAAAGGAGTGCGAATGAATGAGAAGGTAGATTTACCATGATAAGTCAATCACATCCTTCACTGCTAGCTGGAGCAGTGGAAGAACTGGAGGAAAAGTTGGAAGGTTTGCTCTTTCTTTCCTCTTCGTACTCGGGATCATCTGTAGCTAACTCAAACCTACAAACAGGGCATGAATTCCTCGAACCCAACCATGGCACTATACAATCCCCATGATATCTATGACCACACGGCAATTCCTTTGCCGTTTCACCTGTGATTACAGAATCTTTGCATATAGCACAGACCAGTTCCTCCAGCTCGGTTTTAATCACGACTGTAGGCAAAGCTTCTATGGCGGTTTTTGAAGCTGGCGGAGCTCCCCGTCTTCCACCATTATCACTTTCAGCTAGGTTTTGCAGTAAGGCTTCGTAGCCTGCAGCGTCCACGTAATCGCCAGGGTTTCCAAAGTAGCCATCGCCCTCAGGAACTTGTAATCGGAACTCAATTGAGTTGTCTTCCAGCCCCATCAGAATCTCCGCCCAATCGAGAATCCGATTGCGGCGGCTAGCAGCTCGAGCCGCGAGGTCGCGAAGCCGAAGACGGAGCACATCGCGCTGCCTTCGCCGGAAATCCTCTTCCTCTCTCTCGCCGTGATTCTCGTCCCCTTCGTCATCGTCGTCCTCCTCATCCGATTCGTTTCGATTCTCGTCATCTAGGTCTTGATTTTCTTCATCCTCATTTCTCCCTTCCACGTCCTCGTCCTCATCCTCATCCTCGTCGCCGTTGTCCCACCCTCCGATTTCAACTCGGAGATAATCGTCATCGGATGGATCCGCGTGCTCGGACGGCGGCGGAGGAGGCGTGTCGTCCTCACGCGCCGCCTGAGCGATTAGGCGAAGGACTTGGAAGAACTGATTGCTGAAATTAGCCTCGTCGATCTGATCAGGTGCCGCTTCTGTGGCTGGATGAGGCGCAGCAACGGCGGCGATGGACTCCACAAAGCCGTTTTTGCACTCGTGGCAGATAACATCAGGAAGATCCGCTATGGTTTCAATGGAGACCCGTTTATCACAGTGATAGCACCAGTACTGCAACGAATCCGGGTCAGACCCTGCAGAAGGCTGAGATTGAGACAGAGTTCCGTTTGGGGATTCCGCCATGGGAGAGTCTGCGGTGGTACGATATGGACCAGATACGACTTGGAAAGAATGCAGAGAGAGAAGAAGGTACACAGTGAAGCAGATTTCTCATTTATTTGGGTTTTTTCTTTAATCAATTGACAAATGTGAAAATTTTAGGACCGTACGATCAATAGATTATGGTATTTTATGGATTTAGTCTTAAACTTCACCTAATGTAAACGCGTTGCCTATACTAAATTATGACAATCCAATCAAATTCATCGAATAATTAATTTTGTAAGTACACTATTTTAAGTTTGATTTTTTTTTAGAGTTGTTTATTAGTCGTCCAATTGATCCGTGTTTAATTATAGGTAATTTTTAGTTGAATCAATTTTTTTTTATTTTCTCACTTACTGAAGCATAACGAGCCAACGCGCCTACTATGGACTGAACATGTAACTTCGGCCACAACTATGTCGCTTGACCATAAGGCATTTGGCTAATTGAATCATTTAATTATGAGTAATTTATATTAGTATCTCATTGTGATTATTTGCGGCATAAAATTAAAAGACGAATTTCATGTAACGTATACTTTCGAATAATCTTTAAGTCTTTAACTACTAGGGTAAACTTCATTACTTTTGTGTAATAACTTAAATTTTTAGATAATTTATAAATTTAATCATTCTTGTGTAATAAATTTCACGAATAATTTGGTTGGATAGTAATTAGTATTGTTTGTTTAAAATAACATCACATTCACAAAAATCACACGTAGAGTTAGAATTGACATGGGAAGGTATGGGCCCGGTAGCTAGCTAGTGGCTGTAGTGGAATGCATTTTATGGAGCACCAGAAGTGCAAACTTCAAATGATTGCAACACTTGTTTCTTCTCACCTACCATTGTTCATTCCAGCTCAATTATGTCGATCTTAAAAATCTTATCACCTACAATATTACATGATTTGTCGAGGATTAACTAGTCGAAATCGGACTTGAGAGTTGAGACGCTGGGCACTTGACGGCGACCCCGTGCCAGCCCGTCGTCCTTTTGCTTTTGTTGGATTTTGGTACTTCGATTATTTTGAGGATGGGGATGAAATTGAGATTGGTGGTGTGGAGTCATTGCAAGTTGGCCGACTTCTTCAATCTTTACTTTGGCTTCCTGTCACTTAACTTACGGTCATGGCCTTGCTTGCTTAGCCATTAACTCCTTTTTTATTGGTCAAATTGTTTATTGTATTGAGCTATTGATACAATCGAGCTAGGTGAGTTAAGTATAATATTAGGTTGAATATATTACGCAACACTATATTTCAAAAGTATTGTTTAATTTTGTATTTGAGTGCCGTCATAGTTGGTTTTATGATTACGAGGTAACCGGTCAGTTGACCAACACAACCGTAGGACAATACGAAAAATGTTAGAACGGTAAAGAAGTAGTATACTAGTATTATTGTTCAAGAGTAAAAATCTAGCCCCATAAGTTGTGACCTTAGGAATATTTATACATGCTTAATCAGTAGAGAAAGGATTGAGAAAAGGTTAACAAATTTAGACTTTGGGAATCTTCCTAAATCCTAAACTGATTTGGACTTCGTTTCGTAAGTTACAGAATTTCTTTGCCAATTATCTTATGCTCAATTGACACTTCTAGAATTTCTTTTGGGAAATGTCACAAGATCGAACCCCGGTAGTGAGGTGTTGACTCGTTATAAATCTGGAAGGATCCCATACTCCTATTAATTATTTAGACCACTAACTTGCATAATGCCATAATCCACCAAAGTAGGCATTAATAGTTGAGTAATAAGGCGTGATAAATGTTTCAAAATGTATACTTGCCCGACCCTTGACCCCTGATCATAAAATTAACAAGAGTGATAAATTATTCTAATCACATAATAAATTAACAAGTGTCTCAATCTTCACCACTTATTATATTTTTCTAGTCACATAATAATATAATATAAATGAAAAAATATAGGAGTATATATATATACTACGGACTACGGAGTACCATTTTTGTTGCTTTCATTTTTTTTCATTTTAAAAAAGTAGAAATTTTACTTGGTCAGCGTACACTTGTCAGTTCCCTATTGTATCCGTTAGATCTTCCACGCTGGCAATAACTAGCGGCCGCACCAGACACGTGAGTGCCCTACTACTCTCCCTCACGCGAAGCTCACTATATACTCAGTTGATCACTGCATTTCAGCACTCATCACAAAGCGGCTTCAGAGAATTATCCGGCTAATCTGCGAGGGAAATCCGGTAACGAAGACGATGAGGAACTGGACGATCCCATCCGTGCTGTTCCTGTTATGTATCTTCTCTCTTCTTCCCGATCAAGGTCGGTTAAGGTTCATCTTCCGCCGTTAATAATATTTCATCGGTTTGTTGACATATTTCTGACATTTAGTGTTTTTTCCCCTCAAATATAATGGATTCTGTAAAATTATACGTTTGTTTTTGTAGTTTGGTGAATGTCGTAGCTGAAACTTGCCTGTATTTGGATCTTCTTCTGAAGCTTCCTAATATGACAATAATTGCGATATACATATCTGTTTCATACGTTCGAATTTTAAAATATTAGATGACTACAGATATGGATTAGCGGATCCAGCATTTCGTTGGAAGTGTGCAATACTGCATTGTCATGTTATTGTTTTATCTGCGTTTGTTTGTTTATTTCTCTTTTCTGTTTTCAGTTTAGATAGATTTGGAGTTTTGAACTCATTTTGCATACTGTTAGACTGACTGGTTAATAAATAGACGTCGTCGGCATGCTGAATATAATGGTTAATTATTTGTATTTTTGTAGGTCGGAATATACATGCAAATGCTGCATTTAATTCTGGTGCCCCAGTGGATCAACCAAAGGTGGAAGAAAAGATTGGTGCTGTTCCGCATGGTTCATCCACTGATTCTGATGTTGCAAAAAGGTTAGTCCATTCACTGCTGATTTCTTAATTTTTAATTCTATGTTGTTTTTAGTAACTCCATACTTATATATAAGTTGTGGTGCAGGGAAGCTGAGTCCATGTCCAGGAGGACGCTCCGAGCTAGTGCTGAGAAATTTGAGTTCCAAGCTGAGGTGTCTCGGCTTATGGACATCATTATCAATTCCCTATACAGTAACAAAGATATTTTCTTGAGGGAGCTGATCTCTAATGCTTCAGATGTGAGTGCATTTCAGATTTGTCTTTCCGTTGAAATGAATTTCCAAAGGCCTAATTGTGGTGCATCTATATGAAATTTAGGCATTGGACAAGATCAGATTCCTTTCACTCACTGACAAGGAAATACTAGGTGAAGGCGACACTTCTAAGCTTGAGATCCAGGTTAGTCAGTTTCTTTATATGGAACATTTCTATTTTAAATTCTGGTTTAAAATGTGGATTTCCTTTGATGCCTATGGTGTGATGTAATGCAGATTAAATTGGATAAAGACAAGAAAATTCTTTCCATTCGTGATAGAGGTATAGGAATGACAAAAGAGGATCTAATCAAGAATTTGGGGACCATTGCCAAATCTGGAACTTCAGGTATCTATTTAATAATGCAATATGCAATTGATGTCTATGTCGAGACATTTCCTTTTTGCTCTTCTGGACTATGTACAAGTCAGTAATTGGTTATCCTGTACAGCCTTTGTTGAGAAAATGCAGAAAAGTGGAGACCTTAACCTCATAGGGCAATTTGGTGTTGGGTTCTATTCAGTATATCTCGTGGCTGATTATGTAGAAGTAATTACTAAACACAATGATGACAAGCAGTAAGTTCTTTAGAATCATATGATGATATTGTTGACAGAGATTAAACTTTTTCCTCCATTTTTCTTTTGCTGTGGAGGTTTCTGATGAGATGACAATCTGCTTCATAATTTTCTGCCTTCAGATATGTGTGGGAATCAAAGGCCGATGGAGCCTTTGCAATTTCAGAGGATTCTTGGAATGAGCCAATAGGCCGTGGTACTGAAATCAGATTGCACCTCAGGGATGAAGCTGGTGAATATTTGGATCAATACAAATTGAAAGTGAGTATACATGTACTATCATAAAAGATGTATTTGTGCAGTGGTTTTCCATATTTGTTGTCAACAAGTGCCACTTCTTTATTTGTATTGCTAGTTAGAGTTTGAAAGCATGTTATTGCCTTCTGCATTGCATTACACTGTGAACCACCACAAAATTGGTTCTATGTGATTTTGGTTAATTTATGCTTTTGCTTGGCAACAGAAGTTAAGAAACTCAAGTGATAATGTATAAGCATCCTAATATCTATTTTTCTTCTCTCATATGGAAGTTTCATGACTTCATCTTTGATTGGTTGTGACTTATGTGTTTCTAGCTTCTATGAAGTGCAAGAAGATTCCTTTTGCTGTCACGTAGTCTGTGTCTAAAAGATTACATTAAATTGTGTGGATCTTTTGTTTGGGTCACATTTATGGTTAACAAAATGACATAACCTTCCTTGGGTAACTATGGTTTCAGGACTTGGTGAAGAGATACTCGGAGTTCATAAACTTCCCTATACATCTCTGGGCAAGCAAAGAGGTTGACAAGGAGGTTCCTGTTGATGAAGATGAGTCTAGTGATGAAGATGATACATGTGTGTCTAACCTTTTCTTTTTCCTGGCAATGCTGGTACGTATTTTGCCTTCTGTTTGTCTAATAATCATGTTCAATGTCATGAACAGCGGAAAGCACATCTTCTGGGGAAGAAACAGACGATGAAGATGCCGAGAAAGGGGAAGATGAGAAAAAGCCAAAAACTAAAAAAGTGAAGGAAACGACCTATGAGTGGGAGCTTTTGAATGATGTTAAAGCTATATGGCTACGGAATCCCAAGGAGGTGACAGAGGAAGAGTATAAAAAGTTTTATCACTCTCTTGCCAAGGTAAACTACCATATTTCTGTTATAGGCTCCCTGAACTTGCCATCAGCTAAAACTTTTTATCTCCTTCAAACAGGACTTCAGTGATGAAAAGCCCCTTGCTTGGAGTCACTTCACTGCTGAAGGTGATGTTGAGTTCAAGGCTGTTCTGTTTGTTCCTCACAAGGCTCCCCATAATCTGTATGAAAGATACTATAACCCAAAGAAGTCCGACTTGAAGTTATATGTCAGACGGGTCTTTATATCAGATGAATTTGATGACTTGTTGCCCAAGTACTTGAAATTCCTGACGGTAGTGTTTGATCTTCTGAAATTTTGTGGTTTTAAAAAGAGTTTGCAGCAGAGGTTGGCACCTGATAACTGGTATTTTTTTAGGGTCTTGTTGATTCTGACACCCTACCACTGAATGTCTCAAGAGAAATGCTCCAGCAACACAGCAGCTTGAAAACAATCAAGAAGAAACTCATTCGCAAGGCCCTTGATATGATTCGCAGGCTTGCCGATGAGGATCCAGATGAATCTAGCGACAAGGACAAAAAAGGTTTGGAATTTTCACTGATATTCTATTCTGTTAGATATTGAAACGTGCAGTTCCTTGTTTGGTCTTGATTACTCCTGTTTATACAGAAGTTGAAGAATCCAGTGATGATAATGAAAAGAGAGGTCAATATGCAAAGTTCTGGAATGAGCTTGGCAAGTCAATAAAGCTTGGTATTATAGAGGATACAGCTAACAGAAACCGTTTGGCCAAACTTCTTCGTTTCGAGACGTATGCACTTGGTTTCATAGTGATCTCCCCTGATTTCTGCTTATAAAACTAAAACCATGTTGCCATGACCGATTTATTTTTCCTTATTCTTTTCAGGACAAAATCAGAGGGGGAACTAACCTCACTTGATAAGTATATTTCTAGGATGAAATCAGGCCAAAAGGACATCTTCTACCTTACAGGAACAAGCAAAGAACAGTTGGAGAATTCCCCCTTCCTCGAGAGGCTTAAGAAGAAAAATTATGAGGTATATAGTTCAGAATTTCTCAAAACAAACTGGCGTATTTTTTATGCATCAAATGATGATTCCTTTTTGTCATGTCTTAACATTTTTCCTTTGATAGGAAACTATAATATTGCGTGTTTAGACCATTAAACTTTACTTCAACTCATCCTTTAATTAGTTTTTAATCTTTTATTCAGGTCATTCTCTTCACGGATCCTGTGGATGAATACCTGGTGCAATATCTGATGGAGTATGAAGATAAGAAATTCCAAGATGTGTCCAAAGAAGGCCTGAAAATTAAGGGTTCTAAAGACAAGTTGCTTAAAGAGTCCTTCAAAGACTTGACAAAATGGTGGAAAAAGTCATTGGCCAGTGACAACGTTGACGACGTGAAGATTAGCAGTCGTCTGGCTGACTCTCCTTGTGTAGTAGTGGCATCAAAGTATGGTTGGAGTGCAAATATGGAGAGAATCATGCAGTCTCAAACTCTATCAGATACCGGTAAACAGGCGTATATGCGTGGAAAGAGGGCGCTTGAGATCAACCCTAGGCACCCAATCATCAAGGAGCTCCGTGTAAGAGTAGCAAAGGACCCTGAGGTATTTATTCTTCCAACTAAAAATGACCTGGTTTATCATCATTATATTTTCACGAACTATAGATCGACTCCAAGTAAATGCATGCATTTCCTGTTTTTCTTTTTCAAGTTTTCCATTTCCGATCCTGGTTTGTTACAGCAGTAAACACTTTGTTGACAGGATGAGAGTGTGAAGCAAACGGCACAGCTAATATACCAAACAGCTCTCATGGAGAGTGGCTTCATACTCAATGATCCCAAGGACTTTGCCTCTCGTATATACGGTTCAGTCAAAAGCAGTCTCAAAATCAACCCTGATGCGGCTGTTGAGGAGGAAGAAGAAGCCGAAGAAACTGAGGCTGAAACCAGTGCAAAAGAAACCGATTCTAGCCCCCAAACCAACGATGTCAAGGACGAGTTATAGATTGTCCAGAAAGAGTACCACGATCTTTGACTGCATTCGTAAAGAATTAGTTCAGTAGTTCATAGGTAGGTTACTGCAGACATATTTGTTAGCCAGGAATTTTGTTTATTTTCTACGCCTTAATAAAGCTTACTTATTAAAAAAAAAAAGGAGTTTTTTTGCTTCTCGCTTTAAATTTATGTTGTTTAAAAAAAAAATTAAAGCAGATATAATCTTTTTCTGAATAAATAAATAAAAAGAGAAATGAAGAAAAAGTATTGGAGAAGGATTCGTTTAATTAGTTAACACACGACAACAACCTCAACCAACATGCTTTTGATTATTGCAACCATTCATGAATAAACAAAAAACACTAACGTAACGTCCGATACAAGATCCTAAAGCGAAAAGATTTGATTCGCCTGCCAGAGTGCCAGCAGTGAATTAAACCGGCCAATTAGAGAAAAAACAGAAAGGATGAAGTTTATAGTTTTTCTATGGCTCAAAAGCGGATATTATTCCATACATACAACAGCCTTAACATTTGCAGTTATATTGCGTTTAATTCTCCTAGTTCGTTGTTTGATTGGTCTTAATAATAAATTAAACTAATTTAAATTTCACCCGAAAGCGGAAAGCTGACGTCGCTAGTGCTACTCTGGTCAGTACAGAGGCATTAACTTCAATTCGAATCTTAGATTAATTTCATGAACTTCGAATCTTAGATTAATTTCATGAACTAAAAGCAGTTAGATGCCATGTCACGCATGTGGATCTAACTATGATTGATTGTTTGGTGCCTCACCAACCAGTAGTTACTATTTTATACCAATCAATCATTAATTAGATCACTTAATCTTTAAATCAACAATCTCATTTAATCATATTGTTTGGTATAATTGCATATATAAGAGACAATTATTAAATCGATTGAACAAATAACAATATCAAATTTAACTCTCGCGAAAACTTTCTGTTGTCTTTCAATGATGGCATGCAGTTTGGTTTGTTAGTCAATGTGGGCGGCAACATGATCACCGCCGTGACTACGAAGCTTACAATTCCAGCAAAGGTGAAAGGCCTATGAACGCATGCAATGCAAGATTTTGTGGTACGAGCATGTAACCTAGCTAGAGTACAGTATACAACTATACATACAAGATGGAAAAGTGTGCTTTGCGTAAAACGCATGCGTATTTGGTCAGCTTTAATTCCTCTTCAAACGTGTATCCCAAGTCACCATTATGTGTATACATGGATAAAAAAAATATTAAAAAAAATGAAAAATCTCTTCATTCGTTCGTTCATAATACTAAGAGCAAGTGAAGAAAGGAGAGAATAAAAAAGGCAACAGCTGAGGTCAGCGGAGACTTGGAATGCAAGGCAAAGTGCGACATTGTCGTCGATGAATCTCCCGTTATGAATCCCAACCATGAATTCCCAAACACAATTCCATCCTGCGGCCCCGAATCCTCCGCCGCCGGAGGTCCACTCGCCGACGATGCTCCTGCTGGCGCCGGCAACGACGATGAAGACTTTTGCTGCCCACTGCAACATTATTTACACCGCCCACAAATTAAATAATTAATTAATGTCACAAAAAAAAAAAAAAAAAAAAAGATACTAAAGGGCTTGAGCTCATTCGACCGTGGCGAAGTATAGGTTGTGAAAAGAATAAAGTGCTCATGCAGAAAAAATAAAAAATTCAAGAAGATATTTATATATTATGCCCAGTTGTACATTAATCAATTCAATGAAGTAAAAGCTACAAAAGAAAACCCTATCACTCTATCAGATAAGGTCCAAAGATTCTTCTTGCCCAGCCCAGCTTCATATACTACCATTCCTACTCATTCAATTATATATATATATATAAAAAATCTTCAGTATTATTTATAAATTTTATGCGTTAAAATTGAATTAATTAATACAAAAAGAATCTTAATTACCTTGTGCTTGAGGGGCAGAATGTAATTCTATAATCTGCGCCTGAGCACGTAAAAGTACTTGTGGCGTCATCGTAGGCGTAGCTATAAGATCTGGGGCATGCATTTTTGAACATTTCCGAGTACATCGACGGCTGACATGTCGAAGGTGAGCCGTACGCGCCGCTGCAACAGTATTCCGGGTTGCCGAATGCGTCGCACGCGCTTCTGCATGCGAGCCCGTCCCCGGACCGGAGCTCCTTCGGGCAAATCCGGTTCACGTCCGAGGCGCAGCCGGTCGAGCCGCACGCTCCACTCCCGCCAACGGCTTCCACTTGCATTGGCAAGTTGTAACCGTCCACCAGGCTGACGTCATAGAAGTCCTTATTATTAGCGCCGGAACTCCCGATCGTGAACTCCGCTAGAGTCGCCGGAGGTGTTGCGCCGGCGCCATTGCATTCCACCTGATTGGAGCCGCAGTCGCCGGTGGCGCAGCTTCCCTGTCCACTGGCGGCGTCGAAATTACAGCCGGTTCTCCCCCAAATCCGGCCGGACCAACTCGCCGTCACCTGAAACCCCCGCGAACCCCCCGGAGCAAGCTCGAATCCGGTGGTATCCAATCCGGCACTGCCGGCATTGGCCAGAATTCCCGGCCATACCGTGTAACCGCATCTGTTGATCAACATAAAAGTCGCTCCTCTAGCACCTGCCAAAACAATCCAAAAAATTAAAAAAACATATCATCAGACATCAGTCCAATGATGATCATAAATGTCCCAATCCCAGAATGTAACAATCCATTTATGTTTTTGTTTTTGTCCTTTTACCTTCGACAATGAGGATGAAGAACAACAGACAAGAAGCAAAAGTTGGTGACATTTGAAGATTTCCCACTCAAACTACAGAGACTGATAGATAGTATGATGATGATGAAGAAAAGTTTATGTTTTTGATAGATTCAGAGACAAAGGTATATAGTTTTAGAGAGGGAGGGGGAGGTGGATGGCCGGCCTGGTGCTATATATGGATAATATAATGGATGTGTATATATCTATCTATATCTATAGTTGGGAGCACGTATATATAAATTTTGTGATATAAAAAAGAGAAGATATATAGGGCAATGTTGATGGGTATATTGTCGGATTTTTGGTCAAAGAAAATTTAGGTAAACTATAAACATCTTAGGAATAGCCATAGCGCAGCTCTCTGTATTTTGATGGAGTCATCAGGTTGACAACTTATATTAGAAGTTTCATGTTTATTATTTTATTAATTAATTCTGTTGTTGTATCCAATAAAACTTTAAGGGTGATATTTTATTCATTAATTTAACTTAAAATAAATATTATAACTTTTTATATGATTTTTTTAAAATAACATTGTTTAATCTGTAATGTGTGTGATTCATTTCTTAACTCTTCCACCTCTCCAGTAAAGAACGTCTGTAATAGTCCTGAAAGGAGTTATGAAGTTATCAAGAGGTGAAATTAAACATGATTCTCGATCGCATAAAAAGATCATGAGTTTAATTCTTGTTGAGCCCATTGTATAGAACTTTTTTAATGCAAGTTATCTCTCTATTTGAGAGCTATTAGTGTATTGCACATAAACGAAATTCTTCAAGTGCACACCATCAGAAGTCCAAGTTTGCAACACATACACGTACAAATACTATGGGTTCATTTTTTACCTTTTTACCTAATTGCTCTAGAAGGATATTAATCAACGTCTTATCCAAAAGAAAAAAAAAAATTATTCTATAGTCCGACCAGTACTCCGTAGTGTCAAAATATTCTACCTAATATATGACCAACGTTTTCCAAGAGAAAATTGTGTTAATATTTAAGAAAGAATATTTGCTTTCCCATACTACATGCATGCAATGTGTGCACTCAATCTGCCCCTATTTTGAAAAATATTGTTGAATTAATGCATTTTAAGAGCTTTTTTTTTCAAGGAATTAGATTCTTATTATTGATCATATAATTGATGTGAAAAAGGGTCATAAACTAACATCATTACGCTACAAGATTATAAAAAGTTTAGTGATATTCATAAATATGTAAAAAGTATTATACTCCATAATATTTATCACAAATTATATTATTAAGATAATAGTTTTACCCTACATTTTTAGCGTGGGGTAAGCTACTAATTAAGCCCATGCAAATATGCAATTGCATTCCAAAAAGAGATACTAAAGAAAGGAAGTTTTATATGAGATAAAAATCAAACTTAATAACCACGTATCGGAGTACTTTATATTACAATTTGATGGAATTATTGATCATTGGATTTACTCAAATATGCAGTGAGCATGTTTGAATTCTACCCTATAGGCTAGGAGATCAGATATAAATTTGTCCAGTAAACACCCGTGTATAAACACTTTGAAAAAGTTGACACCACTGAAGCACATCCCGCGTGCAATTTACCCGATCCTCCACCAAAGTTCTAGGGCAAGGACATGCAGGGAGTTTGGAAGCAATGTCCAACCATGTACTATAGGCGCTATAACTTGCTACCAGTTCACTAGATGATGGGACTATTATCTGTAGATGTACTTATAAGTATTCCTTTCCTTTAGAGGAAAAAGTAAAAGTTCAATTCTCTTATCACCCCCAAGAACATATAGCAAACAAAGAGATGAACAATTCCCCAAATCCAAGGTGCATATGCATTGCCTTTTTTACTAAGCAGAAGGATAGACTAGTGGTGCTCCACATCGATCTGTGTCTCAATGTTGAGGTGGAATGCACTTGGGATACTGGGCCCACATGTCGAATTCGTCACAAAAGTTTAAGGAAATAGTAAAAGGAATTAAAGTTGTGTGTTTATATATATAGAAGGATAAGGTTTTGACAGATGGGAAATTAATTTAAAGGGCAGTAAAATATACCTAAAATAAAAAAAATAAAAAAAAGGAGTGGACATTTCACATGGGGGGCAGATCAAAGATGACGAAGTATATATACATATATAGGGTATAAATTAAAGTAGTACGTAAAATGGACATGCATGCATGCCTACCTACCAAAACAGACCAGCCAACATTTATATAAGATGAGAATTCAGAGAAACAAAATTGTCAAAGTTTGCAATATTCCAAGTAGATGATGATGCTAAAAGTTGGCACGCCTATGTAAGAACACGCAAATGTTGATTCATACATCATAGATGTGCATGTGCAGCTCAAACACTCTGATCGATCTCCATCCATTTAAGAAGACACTTATTTGCTTTGGTGGGCATTTCTTAGTTAGTCTTGTTTGATGGGTTTACTTTCCCCAGGCCATATGTGTAGCCATTTATGTTAGGTTCATATTAAGTGGGTGCACATCACCATATTTAGACAAAAGGTGAATTTTTTTTTTTTTGGAATACTATTTGACCCTGTATTGTCCATATACTTTCTCAACATTTCTCAACATACTAAGCCCAACAAAGTCAACATTGCCTCCACTGAGGCTCGAACCATGACCTCCCACTTGGGAGAATCACTTCATGCCGCTTGACCACAAGACAAAAAGTGATTAAGAAATCGATAGTTAATTAGAAGAAAATTAAAGTTGGCATGAACTGCCAAAGACCTTGTGGTCTAGTGGCACCCAGTATCCCAATTTACACTCCTACATGGATGATAACAGTGGGTTTGAGCCTTAGTGGAGGCAACTGTTGGCATGACTTTAAAAACTTAGTATTTTTTACTATTTGATCACTCTTTGGTTGTCGAAAATTCTCAGCTTTCTAATAATATCTTCCAAGAACTCACCACTTCAATTAGATCAGTCTGTCCAAACTCCAAGTCCCTTATTTGTTATAGTTAAATTTTGAGTTTTTCAGAAGTGTTTTTCAAGAAATTACTACTTCAACTAGATCGGTTTGTCCCAACACATGCTTTAACAAGTCCCTTAATTGTAACTGATTTCATACATATGATCCATAATTGACACAAAGTGTCAATATTCTGTGATATATAATTGTCCTTTGCAATTGAAAGGTATGAAAAAGTGTCTTTAATATTGATTTGGCAGAGCGGATAGCATGGAATGGAGTGGAAGACCATGCGTGATATCTAGAAAGAATTGGAGATGATCGATCAAGACCATATCGTCCTTTCTTTCTGCATACTTTTCAATGATACTAACACCACTTTTATTTCAGCAATACCGCGCTCACAGCGTACATCCACATGTTTTATGCCGTGTAAAGGGCCATTTGGGTTTTTAGTATTCGTTTTTAAAACTATACTTTTCAATTCTCTAATATATATCTTTGCTTTTTAGAAAAGGATTGAGTCATCCTTGCAAAAAAAAGTGACGATTAAATCGAAACTCCTAATCCCAGCAGACTGTCTAAAAAAAAAACAGGCTGTTTGGCTCTCTCATCTCATTTCCCTTTCATGGAAATTCTTCTTCACCCCGTTTGTTTTCTTGCCAGGGGTCTAAAGCCTCGTAATTGAAGGAAGAGAAAAAAAATTGGATTTGACCTTACTGGTAACTCAGTTGGTTCTCAAGCCCTCACGGGTAACTCAATTGGTTTCCAGATGACAGATTGCACCCAATGATGCAAGAATGAATAATAGCAAACAGTACGAAAGTTTCACTCTCTTGTGAGTACTGATCCTCCAATAAGGCCAAGGTGTGGGGGTCGGATTTGGTGCCGACAGCTAGCGTTGAATAAGGACAGTTAATTAACAGCCATGACTTGTGTGTCTTGTGCTTATCTACGTACCTTCTTTTCATCTCATCATCCCATTATATAGTAAAAGCTGTGGGAATATCCTTTTTCATCACAACCTTATCAGCTAAGTTTTATTGTCTTCTTGTGGCTTATTACCTTTCTTTCCAAAACACTGCGCAACCTATGCAACTACACATCTCACCTTCTGTTTCTGCTTGGTGCTTTCGCTTGTCTTGCCGGGGGTAATGTCCTTGTAAGTTGTACATATACAACTCTTGCTTCTTCTTAGTATATCTACTGTTACTCCAACCCTGCATCCTCAAAGTCTCGTTTCTCAAAAGGTTATGCTATAATACAGGGCTAAATAACTTTGATTATCCTAATGAAAAGTGAAGTGACATAGTTAGAAAAGAGATTTATGTCTGAATCGGATGTCATTAGGGGTGGGCTATGCATGCTTTTGTCAGGATAGAAATGTCAAAAAGATTTTCGAGCCTATTCCCACCAAACCTTTTGAGAAGATCAAAATGTGATAATATTTGGACCCTACAGTGATGATCCTGTCTATACAACCAACTAAATCTTGTTCTGCAGAAACTGTATGTCACCTAATGTCAGGTTAGTTCTGGTCTTCAGCTTCTTCAATCTTCATGACATTTAAATCATTAATAATGAATGATCATGTCTATATAATGCCCTCACAAGTAATGTTTATGTAATGTCTATCATCAGAGCCAAAAACAGTAAATAGTACCCGATGAGGATTGTCTACTCAACTGGAAGCTGCTTAGCTATGCGTACAAGGAAACGAGTGAGGGACTTTTTGGCATTGATAAAAGTTATATCCACTTCGCTTTCCTTTCCCTCTTCACTGACTTCTGGCCGTTGGATGGATTGAACTTTACGGACTAGGCTCCGCAATTCCTGTAACAATGATATTATACAAGACCTAAGTTACAGGAGAGTAAAAGTTACATTTAAAGCAAAGGTGCAAGCAAATTAAATATAGCTTGCAGGGTGTCTTCCCAATGCATAAGAGTGGAGCAATGTGAGAAGTCTTTATTTGGATGACAAGGCTGATACCAATGTTGAAGGATAACAATTACAGAGGAGAATAACTAACCTGACGATCAAACTCGACCTCACGCAGAGAATATATTTCATTGCTAACCTCGACGTCCTTATTGATCAAGCCATCAAACCATCTTTCAGCCAATTCAATACTCTGCAACAAGTGAAAAGAGATGACACCAAGTGTTCTTTATCTTCTCTTTACTAGCATGTTTTATGGTCATTTTCGTCTCTCCTTTTATTGCAAAATTTTTCTTCAGTGTTTACTTCTTCTGATTAACTAACTAGGCTTTGCAACATTCTACATCATGTTAGCCTACACCAATCTCATGCCTCTCCTTCATGACAACTAGTATCTTTGATTATAAAACGGGGATTTTGATTGTAGTCCTATCAATCCACTACAGAAAACAACCGCATAATGTATTGAACAAAGAGAAGTGATGAGTGATGTATATAATGCCAATTGCCATACCTCTTCATTATCGTCATCCTCATCCTCATCCTCGTCCTCGTCCTCAGTTTCATCAACTTCATCATCATTTTCATCTTCAGTACTCCATGTTATTGAACCAGATAAAGCCTGAAACTTATTCTGGTCACCATCTTTTGTTGCCTCAATTAAGCCATCCATCAATTCAGGATCTACATCCCGAAGCAGTCTACCTAGTATGAACTTAAATTACATAATAAGTATTATGGCTTTTGGGTAAATGCATAAACAATTGTTAATCTAAGCTGCCTGCAAGATTTCCACATAAATTTAAGTCTTCTATATTTACCAGCTTTAACCCATATATCTCTCTAACTAATCAAGTAAAATATAGGTAAAGAGCAATTTAGTTATTCATTGCCCAAATGTATAAAGGCTCCCAATGCAGCATAAATCCGTGACAATTCTATCAAGATTATCACAATTATTAGTGTTAGGTTGAACACCAATCAAATTATTGCCAGATGATTCTGTAATAAATAAATAAATAATTCTGATTAATATTCAGAGGCAAACCTATATAGTTGAATTGTCTGCGTTTTCCTTCTCGGACGTCACGACCTAATCTCTGCGTCAAACAAGCAAACAGTTTGCCTTCATAACCTTCAGAACAACAGGACAGCCTTCCCGGCCTACTAGCAACGAAACATGGAGTTTACATAATACTATCACCTTAACAAGCATGATTGCCTCGTAAACCTCTCGCTCAAGTGCAGCAACTCTGATTGATCAATGAAGATTTAAATAAAAAAAAAATAGAAGAAGAAGGAGAGCAGACATACAAACACATTGCATTAATTGTTCTAGAAATTAGCAGCTCACGCACTTACTGCATAATTTAAAAAAAAATAAAATTATTTGCATTACCTGAGAATACGTTTGATTTGAGGAGGCTGGAACTTAGCCAGTTCCATTCCCCAGCGTACACCGCGCTGAGCTTCGCGCTTCTTCTCGTTCCTGCTCTTCTTTAGCGGCGTATCGGATTCGCTGCCGCTCTCGGAAGGCTCAGGCGGTACGGGAGCGTCCCGCAGTCTAATGGCGCCGGGACGGGAGCTGAGGTGGCGAGACGCCAAAGGAGTCGAAGAAAACGGCGGCCGACGGCAGAAGCTAGCAGGAGAAAACGGCATCGGCGAATGGAGAAACCGAATCATTACTGCGCGGGAACAAACATGATGATGCCATCTTGGCCAGTTCAATAAAGCCTTCATCGCACGCACCATTGCTCTCAGCTCGAATCTAACTGTATAGCTTCCCGCAACAAGAAGCTGACAGTTTCGGATAGACCGATGTCGTTCCGGTTCAAAATTCCATTTAGCAAATGGAATTGGGCCTAATAATTTTCCCTGTTTGGGCCTAATGGCAAGAAGGCCCAATACGGCGTCGACCTCTGCCACTGTGATTAATATTCTTTTTTTTTTTAAAACCTGTGATTAATATTCTGAGCATCCCACATCGGTTTCGTGAGCAATAGAAATTGTGATATGACTACTATAAAAGGCACCGTGATACGATGTTTTCAACCATGATCCTTCAGGCAAGTTTTAAGGGGATGTGAGGAGTGGTCAATACTCGCATACGATGCGAGATGGGTGCCCGCCTGCCTGTTACGACATAGGGCACTCCCATTTTTACCATCTGATCCCTATTCTTGAAGGTCATCACCAATTCTAGTATCCAAAATTTTTGAAAAAAATTACCCTTAAAGGGGTAATTATGTGTGTATAACATGATTTATGTATTTTGTAAAATCATGAGTAAATAAACTAGTTTAGGTTACAGTCAATCACACTTAGTTGGTTTGCGAGTTATTAAAGATGTATCATATTTTACAAGTTGCAAACTTAGTTCGGTTTACCTTGTCTTTTGGTTTGCGAGTTATTAAAGATGTACTATATTTCACAAGTCGTGCAAACTTAACTTGAATTGGAATATGATGTTGTAAAAATTTTAGAGATAATATACAAGTATGGTGGTATTGTATAAAAGAATGCTTGATTTGTACACAAATCGTTGAACCTAAGCTAAACCATCTAAAATATCCAAGGCATTAGCCTTTGGGATGTCCATCTTCTTACAAGGGGAGTTACCAGCACTCCTACTCAGGGACCAAGTCTGATCCTTCTTATTGTTGGATGATACAAGTTCTTGGCTTTTGCTTAGTCCAGGAACAAGCTTTCTGCTTTTCATCACTCCTTCCAACAATCCTCTATCTTCTGCAGAAAGTTGTGCATTTGGTACTTTCGGGTTACTGTTAGGAGGTGTTTCAGGATGCAGGGGGACTAGTCTTTTAGGAGCCGGTGATCTCCCTGCCAACGCCCTGTGGCCATTGAATCTCACCAGGGTGATGAGGCGGTGAAGCCATGACACGAGCTCGAGGATGTATGAGTCCATTTTGTTTTTCTGTGCGTGGTAAAGTGTCTGCAGCCGGATTATGGTACTCTGCACGTCTGCTTTCTTCCCAAAATCGTTTCTGCAGTGAACAACGTACAGCTCTTGAGTGTCTCCAATGGAGAAAGGTTTGATATCAAGAGTGAAACGGAAAATAATGAAGAAACACTAACCCGGTGTTGGCCCATTCTCCGACCCATCCAAAACCTTGATGTGCCCTGCTTCCACATCCAAAATTCAAGAAATCAATTATATTGCATTATAAGATCGATAGCAATAATGCTAATGAAAGACAGGTTTACTTTACTTTGTCGTGTCAGTGGCTACTGGAACAAGCCACTGGAGAGTTTTCTCCATTTCAGCCTTGATTTGAGGAACAGTGAGCTGCAAGGAATCATGTAGTTAATAAACGAAAACTGCCAAATCCCAGTGGGCGGGGAAGGCAGAAGAAAACAGAAGTATGAAATTGTAAGCAATTTTAAGAAACTAGTCAAGAGGACAGACAAACCTCCTCGTTTGTGTCAAGTGCCTGCAACTGAGATCGAAGTGCTGCCTTTACAGCTGAAGGCAACCCATTATACAATGTATCCCTCGTGTTGGGAGGAAGGGAAGTCGGGCACGATGCCTGGCATTATATCGAATCCATTATAACTATACTAAAACAAAGCAGCAGTAAATGAAACCAAGTCAACAAATTTTAACTCTCGTGCTTACAATGTTATCTATTTTAGTGATCAGGTTAGCATAGTGTAAAGCTAGACCAGCTGCTCCTAATCTTTCTGGTCTCTTCGCAGTATCCTTGACCGCATAGGTCAATCCTGGTTCAAGTAAAGAACATAAGAAAACCTTGTTAACTTTATAGTTCGAACCCAAAAGGCTTTGAAAGAATATAGTCCATAATAAAGGGACAAATTATTATGCTACCATACCACTGTCTCCAAATGCATTGTTAATCTCATGATGAACGAAGGTAACAATGTCAACAAGCTTCTCCACAACCTACAAAAATAAAATATGATGTCACATGGCTAAATGGCCATAAAGAAAAGTATAAGAATATCTAATTCACCAGGAAGGTGGGAAATACAATCTGTATGCCAAATTTACTAAAGTTTCATTCTCGACCATTACTCGAGGCAAGGAAGACATTTGGCTCCAGATTTAGAGAAGATAAAACTAGAAAAAAAAGTTTTTTTTGATAAGTACCTCTTCCAGACCTTTAGCCCAAAGAGACTTCTTCCTCAAGCCCCGCACAGCTTTTCTTTGTTGTTTAAGCTCACTGTGCAACATTTCAAGACTCTCTCCTACAACAGAAACGAAAGGTACAGCTAGTCAAAATAATGTACTATATTGCAGTAGTCACCCAAAAAATAAAGCCCTAATTCTTGAATTATCTCCAACATACCTTTACGAGGTAGATTTAAAGAGAGTAATTCATCAACTTGCCTCCGATAATCTTGTTCAAATCTGTCTAAAGTATGCATCTCATGATACAGTTCCTGCACGAAAAACAAGCCTTGTCTATCATATCAACTGAAAAAAGGGAATGGACAGATATGCAAAAGGATCACCATTTCATTAGAATTGACTCTATTTTCTGAAAGAAAATCTTACTCTACAGTTTGAATACAAGGACTAAAGGGCATACGGGTAAATCATGAAAACCTAACAACGACAACAAATTTTAAAAGTATGCAAAGCATTTGACAGGAAAACAATCTTACTGAAGTATGCTGTGCAAGAGTGGCCAACTCTTGCATTGTCATTTCAGCCTCCTCTCTGAGTTGTTTACTATTTACGGGGTCAGAATCCAACCTGAAACATGGTTGCACAATTTGCATCATATCCAGATTAAATAACAAGTTAACGACAGTTAATTCATGAAAAGCATCTAACTTACTTTGAAAAGAATCGATCCAGGTTGTGCCATTGTGGATCTTTACACATATTTCCAAATCTGATCACTTCACGAGAAAAGACATCAAATTCCTCCCTACAAGAAATGCAGAAATGTAGTATATGGTTTAATAGTGATAACCTAATTTTGTACATTCAATGCCTAAAGGTTTTGCAACACAATTCGGTCAGAAAACATCTTGAACCATCTTTCATATTAGTAGAGACCTTTATCGTCAGGGAAAGGGCCATGGTATTGAAGATGCTAACCTTTTGTCAGCGGCAGCTATAGCGAGTAGCTCTTTCATATCCGTAGAGACCAACTCTTGCACTCCTTGTAAATGTAGAATTTCCTCTTTCAAATACTGGATACTTTCTTCAGATAGAGATTGCAATAAACTAGCACCTTTGGTGATCGTATTTGCAACCTCAAATGCCAGTATGAATATTTTGTTCCCTCTTGATCCTGCGCCAGTAATAAACCCACTGTTGTTCAAATTCGTCATGCTGCTCCCTAAAGTGTCTAGAACTTCCACAGCCTTTTCGAGGCCCACTATGCCAGCTTTCCCAATAAAAGAGCTTCCGTGAGGCGCCTGTCACAAGAAGATTAAGTTGTTCTTACACAAACAAGAATAAAACAGGGATTGAAGAAGACCAAAGTTCACTGACACTTCTTATTTCCCGACAAGGAACTAGAAAGGGAAGAAGAAAACCGTAACATGTGCAAATCGTGGACTTATTCATGTTTCGCATTTCTCTTTTAAGATCACACTATTCTGCACATCAACCACAACAGTGGGATCTTTTCAAATTCACCCCTCCATCTTTCAATTTATACATTACCATTCACATCAATATATATATTTTTTAAGATTCAAAATACTTAATTCATACTAGCCAAATGCAAATATCCATAATTAGGCATATTACCTTGTTAGCAACTGTCCTGACAGGCGTTGAGGGCTTCAACTCTCTAGAGATAGATAAATGCAAGTCACCAGAATCATATAGATTCTGCATCTTCTTAGCAGCAGCACTTGCATTGGAATATTCATAAGAATCAGTATCCTTATTCTCCTGCCCAGATTTTTTCACTGACTTTGACTTTTTCGAACCCTTTGAGCTCCTCTCATGGCGACCCTCAGCTCTATTCCTAGCTGTCCCTCCTGCGCAAACTCCCCCCATTCCTCTGCCCAATCAAAGTTTCTGCCTTTTCACCTTATCTGAAACAAGTAAACCAAAAATGCAATCGTCAAAGCTAGAATCATCCTGATCAAAGTCAAAAACAGCAGAATTCTCCGAAATTCTACCTATAAAACCCAAATGCTGTTAATCTTTCTGGGATAATAAGCTGAAGAACTAAGCATTTGGGAAATCAAGAAACATGGTATTAATAAAATACACAAGAGAAGAACTTACGTGAGAGAAAAGCGAGACAATCAGCAAATTTGCAGAGAGAAGGTTTGGTGCAATTGGAAGAATGGAATAGTACAAAAGTTCGTACCGCGTTAAGCGACCAAAGAATGGCGAAATCTCTTCAACTACCGGATAGGGTCGGAATTATATTTAGAATGCCAATTGCACAAACGCCACCACAAGACTTGACCAAACTCCAAAAAGAGTGCTAGCCTTTAGCATTGAATTTGTCTTACCATCTCTCTCTCTCTCTCTCTCTCTCTCTCACTCATTCTTTATTTTGTTCGCTTTCTGGGTAAATTTTGACTGAAATGTAAAACTGGGAATAAAAGTCTCGTCTGAAATGTAGGCGGACGCGCAGCGCAGAATGAAGAGATGTGTGAACTCTCAAGTCAATCCCGCCGGCCGGTCGGGGATGTGGGGTGTGATTAGCGTCGGTCATGGAATTATTCATTTTCAATGTTTACCCATTCTTTTATTCATGTTTTCAAGTCTACCAAATTAGCTTTAACAATCCTTTCTCATTATAATAAAACTTTGGTCTAAAGTGTACATTTTACACTTCAATATAAAAATATATTTATCTTAAAACATGCATATTGAATGCCTAACCAACCGTGCTTAGAATATGCTTGTTAAAGGCTTAATCAATCGCGATATTGTCTTTCCATCACGTTAAAGGGCACTTCATGCTATGCCCTTTAGTCGTGTTAGATGACATTCCGCATGCAATCAAACGACTAACCAATCAGGCTAAAGGACACATTTGTATGTGTATATCAACTAACCAATGCTCTTTTTATTTTGTGTTTACAATAAAAAAAGCCATACAATCAAACAAAAAACCAGTCCCTCCAACAAATAAATAGACAAATAATCAATATTTTTAATAAGTAAATGGACAACCTAATTCGCTAACCATTTAACAAAATAGAAATGCTCCTTTATCTTATTTTTTATTTTGAATTGATAGGGGTGGTTAAACTATGGCTTATCCAACATATCAATTGGCTTATTTTCAACATGTTAGTTGTTACATGTCAGTGAATATAAAAGTTGACTTTCACAAATTGTGTATTATTTTATTAATCTTTGCAAACTTGCAAGTAGTAGTAATGGGGCCACGGGGGGCGTAGAGGTCAAATTCGGCAAAGTAACATGCATATCTGTCATAGTTATCAGGTCCACAATGATGGTACATGTATTTACTAGTTTGAAGAGTACAACCTCCATTTGCAGTTATGGAGTTGAAATGGTCAAGTCCAAACATTATTAGGACACCAATGGAAACAGAATCTACAGCGTTTTTTCATGTAAAATGCTTTAATTTATGAGACCACAACCACTACGTAGAATGCTTAGAAGTTGCAACCGGTGAAGTCTCCGCTTGTAGAGCCATCGTAGAGCGATGGCGACGGCCGCCGCGCCGGAAAGTCAGTGGTGTTCGACGACGACAGTGCACGTGCATGTCAAGCGAAGGATGAGATCCATTTGCAAGCGTCGTTTTCTTCGGAATTAATGGCTGCCAGTACAGATAAAGGACTTTTCAGCCTGTTTACCAAGTCCATACGAGGTCATTGATTTCAGCTCCTCGTACAAGGATAATTACTTCCGACCTACTCTGTTGAACAACGCTGTTGCATTGCACCAAATCGCTTATAAACACAGCATATGGATGGATTGGGAAGAAGACCTGTCAAAGTTTCAAGCAATTCCTGTAAAAATTTGTTTCTTTGCTTCAGGTATCATATACAGCAGCAGAAGTTTAATTAATATGTATCCTTTAGTGGTGTTCTATGGGTGGATTTATCAAGAAAAAACTCCCAGATTCAACTTAAGGAAAGAGTATCGGGTGCTGCATTCATCTCCATGGCATTAGAATAGTGCCAAAGAGCCAAACTCCAGACCCAAAAATGCTGCACTAATACATTTATAACATTTACAAGTGAAAAACTATTGCACTCAGAATGAAAAGGACTATTGATTTTTACTGCAAATAGAGATCAAAGATCTTTCGATCTCAGTATGAGTAATCCTCATCGTGCCAACTGTAAATCCAGAAAATAATTTTGAGAGGTTAATTCGAAAAATGAATCTAGGGATCTATTAGCTAAATCTAATGAAGAGCAAGCATTCAGAATGAGTAGGAGGTTGATATTCCTTTCATGAAGTTAATCGGAATAATATATGTTCTTCCTCATCATGCTTGCCCTCATCCAATCAAAAACTCCAAAAAACATTAATGGCTGTAAAAGATAAACGCATAAACAAACACGAATCGCATAGAGAAAGTACAATTGCCATCAGACAATTTGGATCACTGCATCAGGTCACCAAAAGGCGACTCAGACGACCGTCGTGAGTAGTTTAATCCGAGTTCATCACACGGCAGTAGTAATTCCATGCCATTATTAAAAACAAAACAAAACAAAATGGAAACACAGACGAGAAATTGGTAACCAGAAGCTGCACCACCTGCACATAGGTTGAAGAAGACCAGGCTTACGAATATAAAGGAGCAAGAGCTGCGCAGCTAGGGTTTCTTTAGACGGCGAAGCGGAAAGACGACCTCGTTGGGCTTATCGGAGCACGACTCCATGATGGACTGGGCCATCGGTTCTGCTAGGTAGCTTTTAAAGTTCATAGGCTGTAGCCATGATTCCAAAAGCCCAACTATAGTGTGCCTACTGTGGTCCAAAACGCCGTCGTTTTGATATTTAAAAAAATTCTTGTTCTGTGCACGTGTTATAATAATGAATATTTTGGGGTAAGATAATGTGCTTTATGAGTTAGAATAATATAATTTATATAAATTAGAATAATAAAATTTCTAAGGTAAAATTATGTATTTTATGAGTTAGAATAATGTACTTTATGTGTTAGAATAATGTATTTTATGAGTGATAAGTGTCAAAGATATATTTTGTAGGGTATTTTAGAGGAATCATGTGCTATAATTGGAGTCTTTTGAGCTTATTATATGCTTAGAATAACTTATTTTGATTAAAGTTAAGAATAAGGACTGATAGGGAATATCCCTCGAGAATAGAGACCACTACGACCAGTCGGACCAAATGCGTGGCATGACGAAGTCCAGACTGATCAGATCCGACAGGAAGGATGCACTTCCCGACGCCCCTGTCGGACGGGCCTCATGATATCCTCCTCGTACTACCTATGTCAAGGACTCACAACCGACTTCATAAAGCTCAGCCCGATCCCCGTGCCTCAGGACCTAAGTAGTGCGAAAAACATCTCGCCCCACGTGTACTGTCTCAATTCCGCTTGACCAGAGCCCGGTGTATGAGCTCCATGTGCCTGCTATACCGAGAGCTCTGAATCTATCCCCTAGCTCCACTATATATACCGCATTAAATGCATGAGAGCGGACTTTTGGCTGCCTGCTAATAGTTGAAGAGAACCCAAAAACCTCTAAGATGCTATTACGTTACTCGAGCCTAGTACTTCACCTAATTGGATTATAGCATATGTGATTTGGACCGAATTGACAATATGGTATTGGATACGGTCGGTATTTACTATATCAAGGACTAATTATGATTTTATTTGTGCGATATAAGAAAATAATGCCTTTTCAAGTACGCTTCGCCGATAGTTTGATATTTTGGTCATCTTTTGGGTTAGGAGTGTCCAAATAAGGTGATTCAATTTACGTTGGAATGGCAACTCGAATGGATACAACTTTGTGAGAGACCATAAAGTCTAACTTGAACATCTTCAAAGTCATAATCACGCTACAAGTTACCGCGTGATGCAGCTCGTGACACCAAGCTGCTTCTGCTTGTCACGCGGTCCATTACCACGTGACAAGCCACGTGATGCAGAGTAAAATTTGGGCTATAGATACGACTTTGTTCTTATTTGCGACGAAATTGAGATTTTTACCAATTGTTCAACCTTGTACTTTAGGTTTTAGAGAGATGATCTTCCATATGGTTCTTACCTAAGTTAGTTTACCTTATTATGGTCTTTTGCCATTTTCCATTTATCGATTATAATCAATATAAATTACTGTACTTCATTATAATCATTTGTTAGTTAATATAACAATTGTGAACTTTTTAGTAAATCAAAGTGTGGGCGACGGTAGCAACTAGCCTTGCAAGCCAACACATTGAAAGAATTAATAATATTTTATTCTAAATTTAAGATTAAAAAGAATAAAACTCTATTGACGAAATGTGTGGATTGAGTTCTGTGTGCGCATATGAAAACTAAGGTCTAACATATAGGTTCACTGCTCAAATTGCAATTTATCTCTTCAATAATTTTAGGGGTGGACCCTATGAGTTTATGATTAATGTGACGAAGTTAGGATCACCTAAATTTAATAATAATAATAATAATTGGTGAAGGAATTAATAAATTTGTTATCCATGAATTATCGAACCAAACAAGGCCTTAGAAAACAAGCAATAAAATTATCCGGGCAGTTATGCTGTCCATATTCATTCCGGCTGTCACTACATCCAATTCACATGCGTCGTTCCAACACCTCGCTGTTACCATCCACTATCCTCAACAACTGCTCAAATATCTCATCCTCTCTCCATTCTCAAACAGAATATCTCTATCTCTCTCTCTCTCTCTCTCTCTCACTCTCCCTCTCCATTAAACAAAACCGAGCGAGGTATCATACAGAAAGGGGAGAAAAATGAGAGAGATCTTACATATTCAGGGAGGCCAGTGCGGCAACCAAATTGGCTCCAAATTCTGGGAGGTTATCTGTGATGAGCACGGTATTGATCCTACCGGCCGTTACAAGGGCGACGAAGGAAGCGGCTCCGCCGATCTCCACCTCGAGCGCATTAATGTTTATTTCAACGAGGCTTCTGGCGGCCGCTACGTCCCTCGCGCCGTCCTTATGGATCTCGAGCCAGGTACCATGGACAGTATCAGATCGGGGCCGTATGGACAGATCTTCAGGCCCGATAACTTCGTGTTTGGACAGTCTGGTGCCGGAAATAACTGGGCCAAAGGTCACTACACCGAAGGCGCTGAGTTGATCGACGCCGTTCTCGATGTTGTTCGGAAGGAAGCTGAGAATTGTGACTGTTTGCAAGGTTTTTCTTCGCTTCTCTTTCCGTCTGGATTTCTCTCTTAGTTCCCTATATGATGCATATGTATTTGCTTGCGTGATGTATCGTGTATGGATTGCGTGCATGTATTGAATTTGGATTGACGCGGTGTTTTCGAATTTTGGCACACGCCAGGAGCATTTCTGGATTTATATGGGCACTGCTAGAAAAGTAGGAATCTGTATGCCATTGTTGTTTGGATCCTTTGCGCTGTGAATTTCGTGCTATCTGTCATTCCTTTGCAGGTTTTACGCATTTGAATACCTTCTGTTTCGATTTCCAGTGGTGTTTGGTTTGCCTAACAAGCGAAGCATTTCCTATTTTGTAATAAGACTGCCTGTAGTCGATGGAGATTGATTTTAATCCACTCACAGAGTCACAGTAGACTCCTATGAGAGAAGAGACTTGTCTAGAGAAACCGGTATTATTGGTTTAATCCAAAATGCCAACCTGTTTGGCTCTAGAATTGTCATATGCTTGATACTGCTTGTAATTGCAGTTTAGAGGTTTTCATGGTTAATTGGCCGACAACTTAATGATTAAACTCTAGTAATTTGTCTTGTACTATTATTTTTCACTCATAAGTACATAACCATTATTGTTCTGATTTTAGCTCTCTTCATGTGGCTTATTTAGCTAGATTATATGTTTTATTAAAATTTACTGTGAATCCTTTGATGCTTATCCCTGTGTTGAAAATGCCAAACATAAAAAATACGCGCAGAAAGTAATTGAGTACTAGAAGAAAGATAGTTCTAGGGAAATTGTGTAGATCTGGAAGGAAGTATTCTCTATTTGTTTTCTATTTTGGTGAAAACTATATGTAGATGGTATATGTAACTTTATGTTTGCATGATTGAGTGGTGCCTCAAAGTTCACGCCAGTGTTTATTAATCGTCAATATGATTATGTCACTTTATGGAGAAGTGGAATTAATCTTTAAATGGATGAATGACGTTGGTGGTCTTGATGGAGAGGCACAAAGATAAAATTGTTTACCTTTTTTTTTTTTATCATTCAAGTTCCTACTTTTTGAAGACTGTACTATGTGATTGGCATGCAGTGAGATATTATATTAATGGTGCCATCTAGTTTTCTTTGTTTGGTGCCTTGGTGGGTCAGATTTATGGTGAAACAATTCCATGTTTCGTCCATCTCATTGTGACACCTTTCATAATTGTGTCTGTCTGTCTTATTTGAGATACATTTGAAGTCACAAGGACCTACCTTCCTTTCTACTATTCCTTCTCTTGCTCTTCTTTTTTTCAAATGTTTGGAATGTACTGTTACTAAATGCTTTATGGGCTAAAAGCCTAAAATTGCTTGAAATTATGAACAGAAATTTTATGTTCTATGCAAACAGTAGTCATTGAATGTTGTATTCATTGTTTTGAAAATTCATAATGCTTTACTTCAGGAATATGAAAGAACCATGTAGTAGATGTCAAGTATGTGAAATCTCATGACATTGATTGAGCAACATCCTGGATTTGTCTAAACTACTAAGTGACTTATCAATAAGTACTCTGCTATAGCATTGTTGTCCTGCATATTGTAGCCCCATATTCTAATTCTCAATATTGGATGCTGAAAAGAATCTGTTGCATCATCAAAAATTATTTTGACTGATGTGCTTCCTTTTACTTTTACCACTTGTTGTATCATGGCAGGATTTCAGGTTTGTCACTCACTTGGAGGCGGTACTGGTTCTGGCATGGGAACTCTCTTGATTTCAAAGATAAGGGAGGAGTATCCTGATAGAATGATGCTCACATTCTCTGTTTTCCCATCGCCAAAGGTCTCGGACACAGTTGTAGAGCCATATAATGCCACACTCTCAGTTCATCAATTGGTGGAGAATGCAGATGAATGCATGGTCCTTGACAACGAAGCACTCTATGATATTTGTTTCAGGACTTTGAAACTCAGCACTCCAAGCTGTGAGTACATCGTCTATTCACTAACGAGGAACATTTCAGAGGTTTGTAGCGAATTATAATGTTTCTTTTTTTAAATTTTGTTTTGGCAGTTGGCGACCTCAACCATTTGATCTCTGCAACTATGAGTGGAGTTACCTGCTGCTTGAGATTCCCTGGGCAGCTGAACTCAGACCTTCGGAAGCTGGCCGTGAATTTGATTCCTTTCCCGCGTCTTCATTTCTTCATGGTGGGATTTGCACCACTCACCTCTCGTGGGTCACAGCAATACATCTCTCTCACTGTCCCGGAACTTACTCAACAAATATGGGATGCGAAGAACATGATGTGTGCTGCCGATCCTCGCCATGGACGCTACCTGACAGCCTCCGCCATGTTCAGAGGGAAAATGAGCACAAAGGAGGTGGATGAACAGATGATCAACGTCCAGAACAAGAACTCATCCTACTTTGTGGAGTGGATCCCCAACAACGTGAAGTCAAGCGTGTGTGATATTCCACCAACTGGCTTGAAGATGTCATCAACATTTGTTGGTAATTCCACATCAATTCAAGAGATGTTTAGAAGGGTCAGCGAGCAATTTACAGCTATGTTTAGGCGCAAGGCTTTCTTGCACTGGTACACAGGGGAAGGGATGGACGAGATGGAGTTTACAGAGGCGGAGAGCAATATGAATGATTTGGTGGCCGAGTACCAGCAATACCAAGATGCCACTGCAGATGAGGAAGAGTACAACGAGGGCGATGAAGAGCAATATGAGGACTAATTATATTGCTGCTGCTACATCCACAAGTCTTTCACCGAGTGCTGCTGCTTGTTATTTTTTTTTTCTTTATCTCATCTTCCTGAACTTGATGGTATGATTGTTTGTTGTGCTTAAACGTGTCTCTTAAGCGTTTGGAATATATTTGGCTGGCTTTCTAAAATATAGTTTATCATTGCGCTTTCCATCAAATTTTTTATGATGAGATAATAGTGGCGTGTACTCGTATGATGTGTACATCTGGGTTCCGGGGAGCAGTTCAACTTTAGACAAAAACACAGACCGTGCACGCAGCACAAGTACTGTTTGCCCTTGCATGCTCGCCATCTGTCTTGACATATGCTGGTTGATATTAGCAGATAAGACCGACTTCATACTCGTGTATTGAACTAATTTGATAGGAATATTATTTTAACATTTTGTCTGGATTTCTCAGACATAAATATCAATGCATACCATTTCAGAACCAAAAAAAAAAAAAGAATAAATCCGAAAGCAAAGTCGGTTCACCACCGTACCATTATATTAGGTGACCCACAAGGCTATAGCATTCTACAAACTAACTCACACGTACGGATCAAAATGGGATGGTTTGCGAGAGAAAGCAGAGGAACCCCGGGAGTGGGTGGTTCAATCTCACCACCGCCTATGGGTTTAATGGTTTTTCTGGGTTCGGTGGTGTTTTGGATGTACATAGGAAGTGAGTCAGACAAGAAGCAGCAGGCAGAGAGTTCCAAGAACAATTTCATACTACGTTTGTTAGTCCCTTTGTTTGCCATCTTGTTGGTGCACGTCTTGATGGTTAGCAACCGCTGGTTCTCTCCGGCTCCAACGGGACATTATTCGAGACCGTTTTACCAGTCCATGACTACGAGTGCTGATGACAGTAGTTCTCCTTTACGTTTGGCATTGCTGCTGCTGCTACTACTTGTCCTCATAAATTATCAAGGTTCTGTTCAGTCTGGTTGGTTCTAGCTCTTCTGATCTCCAGATTCTCCAATGTAGACATAGACTACGATAGTTTGTTTGTTTAGTAGAAGTAGAAAAAAATAAATGTAATGCTCATCTAATTATATAAAATCAGTTATCTTAGGTTGTTTTTTTTTTTTAAATCAAATTTATGTGTATATATTTAACAATTCTATACAAATGTATATGAGGAATTACCTAAATTTTTATCAAATGATACACACACACACACAAATTTTAAAAATTACATACAAATTTATAGAATTCATGAATATATCCATACAAATTTTATAAAATTTGAGGTGATTAGTTTTATATATAATAAAATCACCATTACATACAATTTTAATCACCTCAAATTTTATAAATTTGTGTGTGTATATTTTAAAATTTTATAAATTTGTTCCTTTCAAATTTTTATTTTTTAATTTTATAAATTTGTGTGTATATATTCATAAATTATGTATAAATCGTATGTAATGTTTATATAAAATCAATCACCTCAAAACTATGTGTGTATATATACATTATTTCTATACAAATCATATATAATGTAATACTCATATATAAAATCAATCATCACAAATTTTATGAAATTTGTTTGTATATAATCATGAATTCTGTGCAAAATGTATGTAAAATCAATTACCTTGAGTTTTATCAAATTTGTGTGTATATAGTCATGAATTATGTACAAATCGTATGTAGTGTACTAGTGTTCATCTTATAAGTATATAGAATCAATCACCTCAGATTATATCAAATTTGTGTGCATATATTTATGAATTTTGTATAAATCGTATGTAATTATATCAATTCTTATCATTCTTATTATATATATATTTTTCATAATTTAAATTAAAATTAAAATTTATTGATATGTTAAAAAACTATAAAATTATTTCTAAAATACTAACCTATAAAAAATTAAATAATAATTAATAAATAAATATGCATAACAACAATACATAAATATGCAAGAAGGTGACACACTATTTTTTTTTTTTTTTTTTTGGTTCAAGGTGACACACTATTTAAAATCAAAGAGAATATCATTAAATTAGTACATTAACATCAACCAGTCAAATTGAATGCTTGTTCCGCCACTGTCTCTCAGTACATATTATGCTATCCACAAACACGCCCTTAACTCAAGTTAGAGTTGCTTAAATGACTAAGACAAAAGAATCATGATAATGATACATTTTGGATGTTAGACTAAAGAAGCAAGAGAGAAAACAAATGCACAAATCCCTGAAAGAAGTCCATTTCTAGGGATGTTTATACAACCTGAGGGGAGGATGGGGTCTTCAATTTAGGTATTTTAAATGAAGATGTGAACAGTTTTGGTGTATCTGAGATGGTGATAACAGCCAATTGTTTCCTCTTCGAGTTCCCACATCCCTGAGACAATGTTTGATCTTAATCAGTTTGCATATAATTAGGATGTCCACAAGACAAAGTTTCATTAGACATGAAAAACAAGCAATACAAAATTAAAGTAGGAAGACCTTTTCAGCTGTCACAGACTTCCCATTCATGCCCTTGGTTTTGTCTCGTGGCAACGAAGCTGATCTTGTTCTGCAGCGACATAGTGTAGGCGTTGCGGGATCACTTTTGCACTTCTTTAACGCCTCTAGCTCCCAGGAAAGACTGGAGATTTCGTCATTTTGTTTGACTGATGAAGCTTCCAGTTTGACAATGCGTTTCTTTAACAGTTTGATTTCATTATCCTTTCCGGTGTTGGAAGTTTGCAGCTCCTCAACGTTCCTCAGAAGTGCCTCGATCTTGTCATTTGCTTTCTCGAGCTCAGCTCGTTTTCGTTTCAACTGTTCAGTCATGTCGTTCTCCAATTTGTCGTATTGGTTCCAGATGAAACTCTTTTCTGCCACAAGAGCTGAAATCTCACTGCTTTTCTTGGAACAAAGCTGTTGATTTTCAACTTTCAGCCTCCTCAGTTCACTCTCCAATGACAACTTCTTCTTCTTCTCCTCAAGCTTGTTATCAGCACAGCTTGATATACCCTACAAAAACAAACAAGACTAATTTTAAAACAATCTTTGAACAACACAACTAGACTGGATATACAGATGAAATGTAAACCAACATACTTCTGCCTCGGAGCATTCGCGCGAGAGAAAGCCAAAACATTCTATAAAATCCTCCAACTCACCATTTGCTTTTTCTGCATTTTGTAAACAGAAAAGGGTAAGTCAAGATAATAAGCAAACATTCTTTAGCTCACCAGGCAGATGGATGAATCCTGAATGGAAATACCTCACAAATTCATATTTAATCAAGACATATTTAGGCATTTAGCTCAAGAACACAAATAACTATTTAAACTGCAACTGCCCCAGAGTAATTATTTAAATTGAGGTTTCTTTTCAACAAGTCAGAACTTAGAATTAAAGAGTTCAAATTTCTCCATCACTTTCTTCAATTATACAGGTTTGTGAAATATGGAACATAGAAACTTCTACTACTAAAGCAAAGTTGGAAAAAAGTAAACAAATTTGAAAGAACACCAACCAGATTTATCCTTATGCATATAAGCCTCTCGCTCTTTCAAACCTAAAACCAGATCCAATTTCGCGGCCTCAACCATGTGCTCCATCTCTTGCGCAGTAAATTCCCTCTTCAGCTGTACAAGAATTTCGTAGGCAAACCCTATAAATCCCCCAAATTGACAAAAACCAAAAACCCTAACTTTATTCCATCAAAATTGAATTGAACGCCAAAAGACCCAAATTTTACCTGACAAATTTGTTCTTGGAAAAGGTTAACATCGGAAACCCATCGTTCGTGTTGTAATTTGATTCTATCTTCAAGAAGTTTCCGGTCTTTGGCGAGGGAATCAAGCTGCACCTGCTGCGTCCGCAGCATGAGGGCCATGGCGTTGAACACTTTCTTCCATTTTTCGCGATCCGAAGAAGCGTTCTCAGAGGAATTTCGTTTCGCCATCGATGCTATTCAGTGAAAATATAGACGCAAACAGAGAAAATCTGGAGGTTTGGGAAATCAGACCGTTTAATTCAAAAGTAATGCTCAACGGTACGCTGCTGGAGCCTGGGGTTCGGCTTTAAGTCGCGACTTCTGAGCCGACTGGGTAGAGTCGTAGAAAAAGATCTTTAATTGTTTTTTTTAATAATAATAATAATATAACCATTTTCTATAATATCATCTATTTTAAATCATACTCTATCCGACCACCCTTCTTGATATAATGTAAAGAATTATTAATACTATAGTAGGTTATATATAAAGAAACCCAAATTAAAAATATTTAAATTAGTCAGCAAATTATAGTAAAAGTATAATTTTGTCATTCAATTAAAAAAATATAATTAGATCCTACAATTCCTATTTAGATTTTTAAAAATCCAATCTTAATTTTTATTCTTACTATGTGTTCAAATTTTATTGAATGAACAAAAAACCAATGAAAATTGAGGCCTTATATTTAGGGATCAAAACATGCCGCATATTACCTTATTCTCAAAACAGTGTCAGAAACACACCCTTTACCTTATCCTCCTTCCTCCTTGATAGTAATCATCGTACCCCCCGAAGTCTCGACAACTGTCGGATTGTCTATTGTTGACCGTTGGATGAGTCATCATCTAGTCATCTCCTTCCTTCCCTGGATGAGAGTGAAGTAAATATCCTTATTGTTCAATTTTCGCAGTAAATGATAAGCTCAGTCTGAGATTTCCCCAAAAATATCATCGGATCTTCCGAGACTTTCCTACGTGCCGGTCACCTTCAAAAGCCCAAGCTCAAAAGTCAAAACTGTACGAGTCTGTGTAACCTTTTTGACCGGAACTCCCCGGTTTCCGGACAGCCCACTAACCTCACGCCATCGCCTTCTATATAAGCCGTCCTGTTGGGTCAAACTTCTACTGCTTTCACATCTTCAAGACTTCAACTTTATATTTTTGTTGCGTTCGAAGGCTCATCTTCGTTAATTACGAGGTATATGTTTCCCTGATTATTATTTATATTTTTTGTATTTATATTTGAAGATCATCCCTGATTCAAATTGTTTGTTAGGGTTGGTATTATTACTATTGTTTTGATCTGTCTGGGGATTTTGATTAGTTTAATCATCTGATTCCTCTCTAAAATGTAATGGGATGAGCTTAGAGGAGCCATGGTTGATCTCACCAAGTATGGGAGTTGTTCTTGATGCTTGACTTTGCTGTGTTGACTTGTTTTGGTCAGTCAAAAGATGAAAATAAAGTATAAATGGAAGAATTAATTGACTGATTTGTTTGTATTGTTTTAGTCTGAGGTAGTAAAATAATAATATAATGTCCATGATAATTCCAAAGTATGATTAATGATACTTTAGTTCACAGATTTACCAATTAGTTTTTGTTTTCATCAAGTGTTGAATCAGCTGGTAATGGTCAAACCCATCACTTGAATTCTGCAGTTATGGATTTGTTTCTGAGATTTCAAGGATGTTTTTAGACTCAAGTTCTTGATGGAATCTTTAGGAGGTTTAGGGGTGGATTTTGTTGCCTTTCTTCGAACTTTATGCTGTTACCTGCTATGTGATCATTCATTATTTCTTTGCTGAGAGATTTATGCGTTGAGCAACATGGAATGACATAATTAATCTGCAAAAATGCAAAATGCTTCTGCTTTGGTTTTTGAGCTTTTAGCTGCGAGGTTGGTATGCTTATAGTCATGAGATTTTTGTTTGTTGGTTTTTTCCGAATGCAGATTTTTAGGTTCGTCATCAATTCTGTTTGGTTATTATCTGGGAGGTTTCTGAAAATATCCCACAATGTCACCTACCCCTTCGGATGCACCTCAAAATGGAAATGCAAAACATCATGAATCTGGCTCGTTATTTGAAATTGGAGATTCTGATTTGGCTAGATTATTGGAAAGGCCGAGGCCTTTGAACATAGAAAGGAAGAGATCATTTGACGAAAGATCCTTCAGTGAACTGTCCATAAGTCACTCTCCACCGAGGCAAATATACAGAAATCCTGAGAACTCGTCTCGTGTTTTTGACCATTATGATGGTATGTACTCTCCAGGAAGAAGGTCTACCATAAGTACTCCTAGATCGATTTATACTTTTGAGCCGCATCCCTTAATAGCTGAGGCGTGGGAAGCCTTGCGGCGCTCTATCGTTTCCTTTCGAGGGCAACCAGTTGGGACTATAGCAGCACTCGATCATTCTACAGAAGAGCTAAACTATGATCAGGTGAACATTATACAGTCTTCTTTATGATCATCACTCGAACAATGTTTCTAATACTGTCTTTATTGTTATTAACACGATTATTGGTGCTACAATTGTTTTTAGTCACGTGTATGTGGGGTTTGTATACACTTTACTAGGTGTTTGACTTGTCATTTTTGGCAGGTATTTCTGAGGGATTTTATCCCTAGTGCCCTAGCTTTCTTGATGAACGGTGAACCTGAAATAGTAAAAAATTTTCTTTTGAAAACCCTTCGCCTCCAATCGTGGGAGAAGAAGGTAGACAAGTTCAAGTTGGGGGAAGGAGTTCTGCCGGCTAGTTTCAAAGTACTCCATGACCCCGTTAGGAACTCTGAGACTATAATTGCAGATTTTGGCGAGAGTGCTATCGGTAGAGTTGCTCCCGTTGATTCAGGCTTCTGGTGGATTATATTGCTTCGCGCGTATACAAAGTCTACAGGGGACACTTCCTTGGCCGAATTGCCCGAATGCCAAAGGGGTATAAGACTTATCCTGACCTTATGTCTTTCTGAGGGATTCGATACCTTCCCGACCCTGCTGTGTGCTGATGGCTGCTCTATGATTGATCGCAGGATGGTTAGCTTATCAAACTCTCTAATTTTGATTTCTTTGCCTAAATGAGTTAGGCTCGCATTTAGGTCCTAAATTCATGTCTCGTAATAGACTACGTTATTTCTATTTTCAGGGAGTTTATGGATACCCTATTGAAATACAAGCCCTTTTCTTTATGGCATTACGATGTGCCCTGCGTCTGCTTAAGCACGACGAAGAAAGTAGGGATTGTACTGATCAAATAGTTAAACGACTTCATGCTTTAAGCTATCACATGAGAAATTACTTTTGGCTGGACATTAAGCAGCTCAATGATATATACCGTTTCAAGACAGAAGAGTACTCGCACACAGCAGTAAACAAGTTTAACGTGATGCCAGACTCTCTTCCAGATTGGGTGTTTGATTTCATGCCAACTCGAGGCGGTTACTTCATTGGGAACGTAAGTCCAGCGAGAATGGACTTCCGTTGGTTTTGCTTGGGCAACTGCATTGCAATCTTGTCGTGTTTGGCTACACCCGAGCAAGCCTCGGCCATAATGGATCTCATTGAATCCCGATGGGAAGAGCTAGTCGGGGAAATGCCTCTAAAGATCTGTTATCCAGCCATGGAAGGTCACGAGTGGAGAATTGTGACTGGATGTGATCCAAAGAACACCAGCTGGAGTTACCACAATGGTGGATCTTGGCCAGGTAAATTTTCTTTTTTACCAGTAGTATCTGTTCATAACTACTTACTTTCTCAACCTACTGAAGCACAAAAAGTCACCTACTGAAGCACAAAAAGTCAGCTAACAAAGTCAGCTAACAGATGGTCTTTTTTAACTCTTTTATCTTTTTATCTTATCCAATGAATACTTCTGACAAAACAGTTTAAATGTCGCTTGCAGTCCTGCTATGGCTTCTCACAGCAGCCTGCATCAAGACGGGCCGACCCCAAATCGCGAGAAAGGCCATTGAGCTGGCCGAATCTCGCCTTTTGAAGGACAACTGGCCTGAATATTACGACGGGAAACATGGGCGCTACATCGGGAAACAGGCCCGGAAGTTCCAGACGTGGTCAATCGCAGGTTACTTGGTGGCAAGGATGATGCTGGAAGATCCATCTCACATAGGTATGATTGCGCTTGAGGAAGACAGGCAGATGCTGCCTCAGATGAAAAGATCTTCTTCATGGATGTTTTGATGTTTACTTTCTTCTGTAAACATCAAAACATCCATGAAGAAGATCTTTTCATATACCTATACTTTATCTACAGACAGACTGCACATCCTTAATGTACATTTTACTGTCTTTTTTTAAAACAACCACGGCTATCGAACAATGGTGTATGTTGCTCATTGAGACGAGTTCATAGTCTAAATTTTCGTGACAAGTATGACTGTTTTACGTATTCTGAAATGTCATAACTATCCAACACCTAAGATAATCAGTGACAATTATGACTGTCTGACTTTTTTTGAAACGTTTTAAAGAAGACAATTGGTAACTATTTTTTAAAAAAAATGTGTTTCACTAGCTAGTAGAGCTGTCAATGTGGGCTGGCGGGACGAGGCCTACCAAAACTTGCCTTTGTGGCGGGATGGGCTAAAAGGCCTGTCAAAATTTGGGCTTTGATGCGGGCTGGCGGGGCGGGACCCACCAAAGCTTGCCTTTGTGACGGGATGGGCTAAGAGACCTGCCAAAATGCGGGCCTAAGGAGGACCAGCTTGCCCCCGCCCCTCTTAGGCCCTCGGGAGTGGGCGGGCCCGTTATTTTTTTTAATAATAGCTATGCTGATTCAATTCAATCACCTGTAACACATAAAAGCTTATCATTCTAAAGTATCCCATCTTTAAAGCCATTGTCCTTAAATTACTCTATCCTGTTCACGTTAACGATTTCGTTTATCCTATCGTTTGAGCCTTGAAGTTAAAAATTTTTGTCTTTTTTGGACAAGTTAATGATTTTATTATCCAAAAAGTATTTCCACCTCGAATTTAGCACAGCAGTACAAAACCGACAAAACATCCTACATTGTTTTCGTCAAATACAATGTCCGTGTCGTCAACGTTACGTTCAGAAAATTTGAGGGATATCTCTTTGCACAGAGTAGCCGAAGAAGAAGAAGAAGAAGCGTCGCCACGACAATGAAAGCAGCGAAGAGCCCGATCAACGCCGTGAGGATATGGCTGAAGGCGCAACCGCCAAAAGTGAAGGGCTTTCTTGCGGCCATAGCCTCCTTGTCTGCCATCGTTGTCATCCGCCACCTCGTTGAAAACCGCGACAACCTCTTTGTTGCAGCCGAGGCTGTCCATGCCCTAGGAATTTCTGTCCTCATTTTTAAGCTCACCAAAGAGAGAACTTGCGCTGGTACATTCACATTCTTTAATTTATGGCTCTCCTTAAACTAAACATTGTGTTTTTTTGATACTTAAAGGGGGAAAGTTGCTACCTTTTCCCTTTCCTATGATTAGTAATAGAATTTCATTGGGAGCTTAAAATACTCCATCATCTATATCATTTCCATAAAAAAAAGGTGAAGATTAATAAATGATTCTCTGTGCTTGTTGACCTTAATGTTAACTCATGAATATGAGTCTGATTACAAACGGGTTTATTCAGTGCATACCCTTGTAGTAGCTACGAGTTTTCCTGGCACTCAATATGCACACCCTAGTAGTAGCTACGAGTTGTCCTGTCACTCAATATGAGTGTGATCATTCAGATGTGAATGTTACATATGCACATCTATAGTTACCTGGTAACAAGCCATGTGGATTCATATGTGTTATTATGATTGCAATAAGTATCAATGCTTACACTTGCAGCTTCTCCTTGTGGAATTATGTCCAAAAACTCTAATTTTAGAATTAGTTTGTCCCCCGGCCTCTTTGTCGATCTGCTCTTTTAGTCTTCTGCCTTCTGGCCACGATGCTGATGGTTCGATTGCTTTTCGTCTATTTCAAAATGCTTTTCAGGACTTTCATTGAAATCACAAGAACTAACAGCTATATTTTTGGCGGTTAGACTTTACTGCAGTGTTGTGATGGAATATGATGTGCACACACTGCTTGACTTAGCTACATTCGCAACTACTATCTGGGTCATTTACATGATCCGGTTTCAGTTAAATTCCAGTTACATGGGCGACAAAGATAACTTTCCCCTGTATTATGTGGTGAGCCTTCCAATGCCTTTAAATTAACATAGTGTCAATCAGTTTTTTTTTTTTTTCGAAACACAATGGCTGATAAAGAGATGAAGAGAGCGCATTGTGCCTTTCATAATCTAGCTCGATCAGTTCTTTTTAATGCCCTTTTTGTTTGGCATAGGTGATTCCCTGTGCTGTATTATCTCTACTTATTCATCCATCAACACACCATCACATATTCAATCGAATCTGTTGGGCATTTTGCGTTTATTTAGAAGCTGTTTCAGTGCTTCCTCAGTTGCGTGTCATGCAGAACATAAAGGTAAAACTAAGAACATAGCTTGAATTGCCTCTCAAAGGCTGATTCAGTTCTCTGATAATTCTCCTTTACGTTTCTTCTAATATGCTTTCGTCTCGTGTTAGATCATTGAGCCATTCACCGCTCATTACGTTTTCGCTCTGGGTATTTCAAGGTTCCTAAGCTGTGCACATTGGATTCTCCAGGTTTGGTTTTGCAAAAAACTTGTACACTAAACTTCTTCTTCTTAATTTGTTGGTTTATATTGCTATATCAGGAAGGCCATTATAGGATAACTTACAAAAACCCAATAATACTACCAAATATTAATACCTTTCTGGCTTTCTTTACAGATGATTGACACCCGGGGGCGCTTGCTTACAGCTTTGGGCTATGGACTGTGGCCATCTATGGTCCTCCTATCAGAAGCTGTCCAAACGTTTATCCTCGCAGATTTCTGCTACTACTACGTTAAAAGGTATGTCCTAATCTCTCAGTATATTCTCATCTCAAATAATTTTGATTATTGCAACTGATGCTCATATCTGTCTTAATGCATAACATATGTATAGATTACATAGTTGTATATACCAGCCTACAATTTGACAGATTACTTCCCCATCTCAAATTATAGCCTGATCGAAAATCCCGCGTCCTTCATCATGATTCAAGAGAGTTGTTTGATTTTGTATCTTTTGGTTGCAGTGTTCTTGGTGGCAACCTCGTGCTGCGCCTTCCATCAGGAGTAGTGTAACCTCGAAACTATGGGCAACTATACTAGGTATTTGTTCTATTGCACAAGTAACAGATCAGATAGTCTAGGTAGGATACAAGGATGTTTGATGCTTGTGTATGTATCTGTATTGTGAATGAAAGTGATTGCATTATATTCCTGGGATGTTTAATTTGATGTAAATGCATATATGGTTAAGTATAATAACCAACAAAACACCCTACACTAGCTTCAACTCCCGGTGGGAATTACATATCGACCTTTTTGGTTTGTGATAGAGATTATTCCTCAAATATATTTCCCTATAAGTTCCGTGCATCTGTCCAGTATTGAGTCAGGATCGAATGGCTTATTCTTGAAGGGTCAGGGCCTGCACCTATATAAGGACCCTAACCCTTCAGCACAAGGAGGTCATTCCAGACAATGCTCGATAGCAAAGGCTTCTCAAAGCCTACTCTTTCTTTCCTATCATTTTCCTCATCTTCATTCATCAGTTCATAATCATCCTCCATATATACACTTCATAAATCATATACATATGGTGTAATGACAACTACCATATAGTCATTTATGCGATCAATTTGAGTCTGTAAGTTATGGGCAACATGATTTACTTCTTTATATTCCTTTAATTGTCGGTTAAGGTCATATATAGTATGTTTCATCTTGAGCACACCTTCAAGTAATAAATTATTATTATTATTTTTATGAATCAAAGTATCACACGTGTTTTGTATTTTTGGTACGAGTGTGACTAGAAGATTTGATTGCTAACGACTTATAGCCCGTCCAAACGTTATTAATGGAATCAAATTGTTTGCCAGCGGCTAGCTAGCTGATAGGACAATTGCGACGTCCATAACAAGTTATCAATAAAAGACGAAGACAAATGCATCAATTCAATCTGAGCTGTTCCCTCATTTACAAGTTAAAAGATATGCAAGCGAATATATTATACTCCAAGGTTAATTATATTTTCATACTCGAATTCATGGTTGTAGTAGGCGCTAGTCGGGCGGTAGACTAGCGCCTAGCACCTAAGTGGTCTAGGCGGCGCCTAGGCAGTACCTAGGCGGGGAGCTATAAAAACAAAAAATTAATTCATGTGTGTGGGTGTATGTCATATATTGTATTATATATATTATATATATATCTCTTACTTCTCTTATTTATATAAATAAATAAATTTAAATATATATAAATATAATAATAAAATTAACAAGGCTGAGTCGCTTGAGTTAACTCGGCTAACTCTGTCGAGTTGGGCGAGTTAACTCGGCCAAATTCGGCTCAGTCGGTCACCAACTCGGCCTAGTCGGTCGAGTTAGGCATTAGGCAGCCTCCTAGGCGGCTGGCCACCTAGGCGGACGCCTAGGGAGCAATTCGCCTCGGTCTAGGAGCGCCTAGCGCCTAGGCGGGTGCCTAAGTGTCCTAGGCCGGGATTTTTGCAACAGTGCTCGAATTTAACGCTGGGACAGCTGGTTTGAAGATTTAACGCTGTTCCATATTCAAAATCAATTATCGAACCCTTGACATTTGGTTAACCGCTGATTAGTTAAAAGAAATTTAAACCATTTCAACCACACGGTATAAATACTAAAATACATTGAAGTAGATTCAGTAGGCGGGGTGGGATCGACTGTGGAATAATAATATTTGTGGAATATAATATAAGTCGTCAAAGATATATATCCATCCATCCACCTCTGACCTCATCTTCTTACTTAAACTCCAAATAAAGTCATATTCCATTACAGCTGTTTAGTTTAGCTTACAGGTAATATAATGCTGCCACTCCCTAATCCATCCGACATTTATCCGATACGATTTTTTTAATGTATACCTGTTCTTGTTTTATATAATAGTCTGTAAATCAAATATGAGAGATAAATCATATTAGAAAGATCTCATGTGACTGGCTTAACTAAGAAAATGTTAACAAAAATTAAACTTTTCAAGTATGAAAATTATGTTTCACTGACTTGTGAAGAGTCTTTATATCTTATTATTTGTAGATGTTTGTTATGTAATATTTATAGTTTTGCTTATGAATAATTTAAACTTGTTCAATAATCAAAACAACAAATTGAGTTATAATTATTACTTGAAAAATATATTTTTTTAAAAGAAAAGAAAAGAAAGGCTGGAGCTTATTATTGGCACGCATCCACTTTTATGAATGATATATAGTGGAAGATGGAATCCTATTACGCGTATAGCCGCCTAATAATCATCGAAGCAGCACTTGTCAATATATATATGCTTAATAAAAAAGTACTTCTTTTTATGGACTGATCCATCATTCTCATATAAAAAAAAGCATATATAATTGTATATGGTGTGATTTATCTTTCCCTTGTATCTACACAGGGCCTTCTGAAAAATTTAGATTAGTTTTATTCAATTTTATGGGATGCGGATATCAGTATAGTATAAAAAATTATTAAATTAAAATGTTGGGGACCGATTGTCAATCATGTTGTTATCAGTAGTACAAAACATATATGTATTCAAAGAATCATCCATCAGACAGGTCTTCAAAGTTGACCAGTCTACAGTAACATGTCACCTACCCCACAAATACCCTCACCAGTAAAAAAAATAAAATAAAGAATAAAGAGTTTTACAGCCAAATACTAAACCCGCCTCCTTATATTTACCATTAGTCGTAAACCATTTGTAACTCCCTACAACTTGTTTGAATCTTATCTGACCTAAAACAAAACTTTGGCCGGAGCCAACTATATATTATTCATATTGGGAGCGACTTTTGTAATTTGCTTTACATCAAAAAAGGTAGAATTTTGTGAATGAGTGGCAGGATTAATGATAAAGACTTGAAGTGGACCAAGAACACACGTATATAGCTACCTTAGCTGGCCCGAAAGGAACACTAGGTTTGAATTAAGAATCAATTCATTAACTCTTAGGCAAAAACTTGTGTGAGACCGTCTCACCATGAGACGGGTCGGGTCGAGTCGGGTCAAGATGCAAATGTAACACTTATATGCACAAATGTCATACTTATATGCTCAAATGTAATACTAATTAGGAATAAAATTTTTCTTACTTATTAGGGTATATGTAATACTTTTAAGGGAAAATACAATACTTTTACATTTTGATTTAAAAGTATTACATTTTTCCTCAAAAGTATTATATTTGCCCTTATAAGTGAGAGGCACTTGTCAACATTACTTATTATGAAAAATGTATTACTTTTTCTCTTATAAGTAACAAAAATTGTACTTTTGATTAGTGTTATATTTGAGCATATAAGTATGAGATTTGCACATATAAGTATGACATTTGCATGGTGCTTTGACCCGACCCGACCCGTCTCACGAATAAGGATCCGTGAGACGGTCTCACACAAGTGTGACCCTAACTCTTAAGCATTAATTGATAAGAATTTAGGAGCTTTGATTTACGAGAAAATTTATAATACTTTATTACTTAAAAGTGCATATTGAATTGCACTAATTCGTTCAAATTAAAAAGTTAAGTTATAGTTTTAACGAAAAATTAAATTTAAAATCTTGTAATTATCAAGTAGACTAATTAACTTGTTTAGAATTGTCCTAATAATTGGTACCAGCGGAGTCTTAGCAGGCGTGTTTGGACATATAAGTGTGTATGAAAAGGAAATAAAATGCGTGCATGAAATTCGAGATGCTTCCAAAAAAGGTTACCAAGTTGGGCTAACATCTTGGCTTCACTTGGATGATCACTGCATAGCACCATCCATTATGCATTTCCCTACCCACACTCTACGTAATAATTCTTGCCACAAAATTTCATAGCTTTCTCTATATGTTCCTTAATCTTCTTGCATCCATGACCTTTGACAAAGGGTTAATTCTAATACTAAATTGAAGCATGTATTCCATCTCAAAATATCAATGGGTCCAACACTAATATTTACTCATTTGAAATGTAACAAAAATGTCATCACATTATATAGTAGTTGACATATTATAATTGCATTAATAGTTTGTTTACCAACTTTAACTTTTTTTCTGATGTTATATCATAGGCCACCCTCTACCATCTATAAATACCCATACATACACCTTGTACTCTTCATCCCTCGTCTTACGTTATATTATTCCTAGTTTCCTTGACATAAAACATCGTAGGTCATCCATGGCTGCCATCTCTAAGGCCTTCGTTGCTTCAATTCTCCTTCTGTTTCTCACAGCACACGTGGCTCAAGCTTATGAGACTACGACGGCCGTGCATGGAGGAGCTGCCGGCGGCCGCTCTCTTCTCGGGACGATAGGTTCGTCGCGAATCCATAATCATATCTAAATCTTTGATGAATTCTTTGTATTAATTTTGGTTAAACTAACAATAAAACTGCAGATTGTGGGGCGTCGTGTGACGCAAGGTGCAAGCTGTCGTCGAGGCCGCGGCTGTGCAAACGGGCGTGCGGGACTTGCTGCGCCAGATGCGGCTGCGTTCCGCCGGGAACCTCCGGCAACCAGGATGTGTGCCCCTGCTACGCTAGCCAGACCACTCACGGCGGCAGACGCAAGTGCCCTTAATTCAATTTACGTGTGGTTACTTGCATGTTTCAATTCATTTGTGGTCGTGTTTACCAACCTCCATCAGCTCCATATATATTAAGTATAAGTTAATATATATCATCTGGACCAGAAAATAAACACTACTATATTTATATATATATGATCGAGAACTCGATATGAACATCATGTATGTACGTATATTATATATATAATAATGTATTTTGTATTAATTAATTATTAAATAAAAGTGTGTTGGTGTGTATATACGCACGTGTATTTTTCAATTTGAAAAACCATGCATTTAAGATATTAATATTAAATTATTTAATAAATAAAAGTGTGTGTTTATCATCTACTGTTCAGCTTTTTGTTTTTTATTTTAATTATATCGTTGCCAAAAAAAAAAAAAAAAAAAAAAAA
>NC_044916.1:37511282-37513788 GCF_003576645.1 Ipomoea triloba | reverse complement strand
AAAAAAAAAAAAAAAAAACAAAAACAAACAAACAAATAACAAAAGCTTCAAATGGGGTGGTTAAGTATGTGGAACACAATTTTAGTATCGAAAGGTCATGCGTTTAAAAATATCTTTTTTGATAAAGCATCTGATATCTCTATTGACTAATTTATGTTCATTTCCAAAATTATACTTGCAAAGTTTAATTGTTATTTAAATGAAAATTTGGTTTCGAACTTTTTAAGATACTACATATCTAAAATAATTAAGTCTTCACCCATTGGTTAGAACTTGGTTTGAGGCAAAGGTGCATTTTTTTAAATCTTGTAGCCCCCCATAGTTATGGTGCCTTACAACTTGCAAAATTACTCGTATCATGTTTAGAGCTATCAAAATGAGACTTAACCTACTACTCTACGAAATTGAGAGTTTTGGTGGGGCGGGCTTGGCAAACCATCCACATCCCATGTGGACCACCTTCTTTATATATATTATGCATGCTCAAATTTAGGCTACCTTAGTATGGCCCTATTTAATATGCATAATCTGCCCAGAAATGAGTGACTAAATGGATGGAACATAATTTTCGTATCAAAAGATTACAAGTTAGATTCGTGTTAACTCCCTTTTGGTTGAGTTTGTCGCGCAAGATCGATTTACCTTTTCTGTGTGCTTTGCGGGCTATTATATTTTATACTTGTTAACAATCTGTCAATTAATCAAATCTCATTATAAGATAATGAGACGACACCAAATCATGTAAAATATCTCCAAAGTTATGTATGTATAGATCATTACTCTTTGTGTCAACTGGTTTGAAGGATGAGGAAAAGTTTTAAACTTAATAATCCTCCTATAATTTCAATGTCAATTGCCTGACAAAGTACGTAGATGTGAAATTGTATGGTCCCATCACCTAACCCTAATCCCCACAAATAATGGCATTAAACATAGGATAGGTAGGGGTCGTGAGATTGTCAACCAAATGATGTTTCATATCATACTAATAACTTCAATAAGTTGTGAATTAAGTACGCGTTTTAAAGCTAAACATCTTCTGCTCAGATGACACCTCTCTGACCCTCTTTGAGAGAAAGTTATAGAATCGAATTTTGTGGTAGGGTTTGACTCCTTGGACTGTAACAGATCGAGAAAGTATAGAACATACTATCTTGTAATAGAGTCAATAGTACTAAAAAAAAAGAAAGCGTTTTAAGATAATCATTGACGAGAAAAATGCTTCATGTTTGACAAGATATTGGACCGAAACAAAAAGAGTTCGAGCATTCTCACATGAAAGCATTCTCTACCTAAAGGACAGAAGCAATAGGGAGAGGAAATGACAGCAATCACAATGTCTTCTTCAATCCTATGACATGAACACTCCATCTTCTTTACGCGTAAAATCGAAAGAAATTCTAGAGATTCATCAAAGTCTCAAACAGAATCAGACATAATCCTAAATGTTCAGAAAGATCAAAGGGGAGCAAATGAAAAGGCGCATACTTTGGAATATGGATAAAAGTTAACCATCGTGGATCATCAATCTTTACTCCAACTTCTCCAATTCATTCAACCTCTCTATGATAGCCTGCAGTTTCAGAAGAAAATACGCATCAAACATCCATTTTTCTGCAAAAAACTATGCAAAATACACTTCACTAGAACAAGGATAAGGCGCGAGAAATGAACCCTAGCTTCTTCTCGCGATTACTCTTACCTTCTTACTTGTTTCTTGGAGCTCCCCAGCGAGAATGAATTCATCTACGATTAGATATACCTTCATAGGAAAACAATCAATCACAAGTATAAATTACAACACAATCAAGGTGAATACAATAGAAATAAAAGAAAATACAGAGATTCACGACGAGACCTTGTGAAAGTTAAAAACCAAATCTAGCTCGCAGACATTGCTAAAGAAGTGATCCAATATCTCCACAAACAAGTGGATGCACTCCAAATAAGCCAACTCGTTGTCCGTCATATCAACACAGAGCGAGAAAAATAGCCCAGCATACCGCCTGTAGATTATCTTGTGTGTTCGGAACTGACAAGGAAAACATCAACTACAAGCCATTACAATCCCGCAGGACCAAAGAATTCACTCTCGTACTCTGTAAACGAGTCTTCAAAACGGGGATTAACAGTATGTTTTATCTAATCTGCTTCTTGGATTAGTTAGTGAGGAACAATTGTCTCATAATTCATCTTAACTACGGAGTATTTCCTTCTCATTCTACTCTTCACCACAATCAACATCAGAGTCAGTGTTCCATCATTCCATCTTTGGCAGTACAGATTAAGGAATCAATACAATGGCCTCTTATCCTCATATGGGCGTATGAGCTAAAGCTTGAATTTAGCATAAAGTATTAAACTTTGAAGGGAATATAACACACAGCACAGAGCTTATCATTGCATGAAGTTTTACATGAGGCAATAGAATGATCTGTGCCAAAAAAAAAAAAAAAAAAAAAAAAAAAAAAAAAAAAAAAAAAAAAAAAAAAAAAAAAAAAAAAAA